>NC_084614.1:39984502-40019502 GCF_033978795.1 Nerophis ophidion | reverse complement strand
TTTTTTCGAGATCTAAAGCTCAATCCTTTTTTCACATCCTCACATGCACCCATTATTGCTAATTATTTATTACAGCCGCAGGCAATGTACTAGTTTGCCTTCCCAAATCTCACAGTTTTAATCTAATCAGGGCTGGGGAAACAACAATAAACAGAATATTTTGACTCCATATGGGTCAAAGTTATGTTTTGTCAGACAAGGGAAAATGTTTAATGAGTGCTAAATATATCATATGGCCTGTTTTGCACTAATCCGACGTCTGTTACATGCTTTCTTGCAGTTGCATTGTATGGGCACAAAGTAACATGCTGCATTACTTGAGTATTTCAGATCTTGCATCAGAATGCAGAGGAAGTGATTATTTGTGGTAGCAGGGATTCTGAAGTAACAAATTATTCAACACACACAAACAAATTTTACAAATGTCATTGTATTAGACATTTTTATACTTTTGCAGACTTTGCTCTGTATTTTAAACTGCTATTGTTGCTGATTAGTGGGTGTTACATGCTAACAACCAATCAGGTTAAAGTTAAAGTACCAATCATTGTCATACACACACGAGGTGTGGCAAAATTATTCCCTGCTTTTGACCCATCACGCTTGATCACCCCCTGGGAGGTGAGGGGAGCAGTGAGCAGCAGTGGTGGCCGCCCTCGGGAATAATTGTTGGTAATTTAACCCAGGTGATTTAACCCACAATTCCAACCCTTGATGCTGAAACCAAGCCGGGAGGTAATGGGTTGCACTATCTTGTTATCTCGTGATTGCCTGGGGTGAGAGGAGAAACCAAAATTGAGTGCTGCAGAGAGCAAAGAAATTTTACCTCGACAATATGGCAGTTTTTGTTTTGTTTTTTTAAACGGACCGTAGTCAGACCACTGCAGTCTGTAAATTATGCAAGGCACTTGTCCCCACTAAGACCAGTATTTCCACACCAACTAAGCTGCGCTCATTCTTGAGGCTGGTTCTGACATCCTGGCACAAGACCTGCAGAAAACAGTTTTTCTCTGGTTTCTCTGTGTGTCCATTTCACAATTCCTTCATCCTTGATAATTGAGGGGATTAAAACGAGGAAGGAGACATTTTATGTAAAAATATTTACATGTAATGTATATTTTTCCTGGTTCTTATTTTCGATAAAAATAACAATATATATGACTAATAGCCGACATAAAATACTTATGTGGTGATACAGTTTTCTGCCAGTTTTCCCAGGCCTAGGTGAGATTGTAACACTGTCAAACGGACCTGGCATTTTGCAATAGCACTACATCTATGATGCAGCAAATTACCAGAAATAACCCTGCATATTTAAGAGCAGTGAACAAGCAGAAAATGTTAAAGTCTATTTTTGGTAGCTAACCCCACCATTTGTATTTGACTTGTATAATGATAGTTTTATTCAAACACATATGAGAACATGTTAGGATCTACTGTTTGTATGTTACAGTATTGCTCACAAAATGTTAGTCAAAAAATAAAACACCTCTCCTCCAATAATACATTTTCAAATGTGTGTCTTAAATATGTTGTCACTTGGTGTATCATACTTTATCAGAGCCTTTTTGTTTAGTCTGGTTCTTTCTTTTTCTTAAATATATTTTATGCAACATTTTTTTTTACTTATTCTGTTTTCAAATATAAGTCATATTTAGTGATGCTCTATTGGTAAAAGTGGTAAAATGTCAATTGAATGTGCATTTATAAGAATAGAGAATAAAGGTTATAAGAAAAATCCTTGTTTTAATTCAACTGCTTTTACCGTACCCTATCTTTAGTACTACCCTAAAAGACGCTTTGAGGCTCACAAGTGCGTTTTACTTAATTAGTTGATTAAATTATACAAAATATACTCTGAAATAATTAACTGCAGCCCTAAAGCTATCTTTTGAAAGAGTTGTTTTTTTTAAATCAGTGTGATCTATTCAATCTGTTCAAATTAACTCACAAGTTCATAGATTCATTGTGAGATTATTTGCTGAGGGAAGGCACTGACTGTGCCGTGATTGTGAAATATTTATTTTAATTCTTATCAATAGTAGAAGATAAATCACGTTTTAAATATGTGAAGTGTATGTCAGTAACACAAACACAACAATCAAGACTGGACCATATCCCTCCAGGATGCCTGTTGGTTATGCTTGTAGTCCAAATTGGTTAATCTTGATTTGTGGTGATGTGTGAGCCACGTATAAAGAGTTCTGGGAAAAAAGACGTAAACCTCAGGTTTGTAGGTCACCTTTCTTCTGGATCCCAATTACCAGGCCAATTGCATTTAAGAAGGGGGAAACAAGGGAATGGAGGCTGCAAATTGAGAATAGGCTGTCTCACTTTCACTCTGCCGTTAAGGCTTGTGTATGTGTGTGTGTGTGCGTGCGTGCGTGCGTGCGTGTCTTTTGATTTCTATTGATTCTGGAGCAAGTGACAGGCTTACCTCCACACTGGGGGTTTAAATGCATAATAATGCCTGCACCAGTCTTAATTGATTTCTCATCTTCCCACCTGATCGTTTACCCTTGTGTCAGTCCCTCTTTGAATTAGTGCTTAAACAAAGAGACAAAGATGGGAACATGATGACATTTTCTACACACATAAAAAAATATATTTCAGCAAAATAATGCACAAGCATAAGAGGGAGTTACAATGTCAATTTTAACATAATGGACATCACTGAGATCCCCCCTCTGTTTGAACTATTATGATTCACATTGTACAAAATGGGATGTACAAATATTCAGATACTAGGGATGGGTACCTTTCAGGTTTTAACCGATAAGGTACCAATTCCTTTTACCTGGGAATCAATACCGTCATTTAACGGAACCAATTCGTATGCATGTTTGTGTGTGTTCATTTGTGAATAAATGTTCATTTGTTTTATATTTTTAACTTAACACTGAGCTGATTATGAAAACCGTCCAGTTGTTACATCTTACTTGCAAATGAGGCTCAGAAGTGTAAGAAATCGTTATGTAGTAGAATGTGCGTGCAATTTAAATTCTAAGACATTAAATGGCAGTGGTTCTCAAATGGGGGTACGTGTACCCCTGAGGTACTTGAAGGTATGCCAAGGGGTACGTGAGATCTTTAAAACATATTCTAAAAATAGCAAACATATTTATTGGATAATACTTCAACAAAATATGAATGTAAGTTCATAAACTGTGAAAAGAAATACAACAATGCAATATTCAGTGTTGACAGCTAGATTTTTTGTGGACATGTTCCATAAATATTGATGTTAAATATTTCTTTTTTTGTGAAGAAATGTTTAGAATTAAGTTCATGAATCCAGATGGATCTCTATTACAGTCCCCAAAGAGGGCACTTTTAAGTTGATAATTACTTCTATGTGTAGAAATACTTATTTATAATTGAATCACTTGTTGTTTTTTTTTCGCCCTGTGATGAGGTGGCGACTTGTCCAGGTGTAAACCGCCTTCTGCCTGATTGTAGCTGAGATAGGCTCCAGCGCCCCCCGCGACCCTAGAGGGAATAAGCGAACAAAAATAGATGGATGTTTATTTTTCAACAAGTTTTTAGTTATTTTTATATCTTTTTTTTTTTAATAGTTCAAGAAAGACCACTACAAATGAGCAATATTTTGCACTGTTGTACAATGTAATAATTCAGAAACTGATGACATAGTGCTGTATTTTACTTCTTTATATCTTTTTTTCAAGCAAGAATGTTTTGCTCTGATTAGGGGGTACATGAATTAAAAAAATGTCCACTGAAAAAAGGTTGAGAACCACTGGCCTAGGGTATGTTGTCTAGTCAGCAAGTAGTCCTTGCCGTTAATTTGGATGTGCTAGTTTTGTTGCACCCACCAAAGTGCTTATACTGTCAGTATTGTACGTGTTACCCACCAACTGTTTGATTTTAACGTGGATCTTATTTGTAGTGTTCATTACGAAATATGGAGGCGTTAAAATCGCCATGTAAACTTGATAATGCCAATCAGTAGTATGTATATGACATAATCAATGAAAATTAGCATTTTGAAAAGTGGAGACTTACTGTACATTTGAGCGTTTTTATCAGGCATACTTGCTTTGTTGGCATTGAAAATTGTAACATTACCGAGAAACCGTCAAGCTGAGTCTGGTCTGAGTGCTTATTTTCCCGACAATTGTTTGAGCCTTAAACCGAACATGACATCACGTGAAACAATTGATTTGAGTCGATAACGGGCAGTGACAACGCTTCAGCTGTTATCTATAAGAGTAGCACATTTTGCACCGATCCCTACCTCTGACCAAACCCTAAAAAAGTAGGCAAGTAAGAGCGTTTTAGCCAAAAGAAGTAGTTGGATGGAAGATCTTATTAAAATAAACTTAATTTAGTGCACCAGTGGGATCCAAAATAATTTTAAAGCTTTGACGTTACCAGGATAGGACCCCTTTAATGGACTGAGCATCCTTAACAATGACCCATCCATCCATTTCCTACCGCTTGTCCCTTTTGGGGTAGCGGGGGGTCGCTTGAGCCTATCTCAACTGCATTGGGGTGGTAGGCGGTGTACACCCTGGACAAGTCACCAACTTCCTTAACGATAACCAAAATTAAAGGCCTACTGAAACCCACTACTACCCACCACGCATTTTGATAGTTTATATATCAATGATGAAATATTAACATTGCAACACATGCCAATACGACCTTTCTAGTTTACTAAATTGCAATTTTAAATTTCCCGGGAGTTTTTTCTTGAAAACGTCGCGTAATGATAACGTGTACGCTTGACGTCACGGGCTGTTAGGAATATGAGCGCTGCGCACACACACAGCTAAAAGTTGTCTGCTTTAACGGCATAATTACACAGTATTGTGGAGATCTGTGTTGCTGAATCTTTTGCAATTTGTTCAATAATAATGGAGAAGTCAAAGTAGAAAGACGGAGTTGGGAAGCTTTAGCCTTTAGCCACACAAACACACAGTGATTCCTTGTTTAAAATTCACGGAGGTGAAACTTTACTATTGGATCAGAGCGGACATGGATCCCAACCAAATGTCAACCAGCAGGTTTCGGTGAGAAAATTGTGGTTAAAAAGTCGCTTCTTACCGGATATCAGCTGAGCTTGTGCCGCCCATACAGCTGCCGTCGACTTCCCTGAGACACTGTGCGTCAACGTGGACGTACACTTCCGACTATCAGGTACTGTTAAACTCACTAAAACACTAGCAACCAAATGAAAGATAAGGGATTTTCCAGAATTATCCTAGTAACTGTGTCTAAAAACATATGAATCCGTCTCGATGCAATAGCGTTGGTTTTTTTTTTGTTGTTTTTTTTTCTAGTCCATCGTTATCAATATCCTCAAACACGAATCTTTCATCCTCGCTCAAATTAAAGGGGAAATTGTCGTTTTCTCGGTCCGAATAGCTCTTTTTGTTGGAGGCTCCCTTTAAAATCAATGTGAATATGTGAGGAGCCATCAACATGTGACGTCATTGTCTGCGACTTCTGGTAGAGGCAGGGCTTTTCTCCAGTTGCGAACTTTATCGTTGATGTTCTCTACTAAATCCTTTCAGCAAAAATATGGCAATATCGCGAAATGATCAAGTATGACACATAGAATGGACCTGCTATCCCCGTTTAAATAAGACAATCTCATTTCAGTAGGCCTTTAAATTGCTGTCGCTTTGCATGACCAAACCGCACCCTCAAAGCTGTGTCAGGTTTTCCTTACTGCTAAATATGAACGAACCACACGGATAAACAAAACCCTTAAATATTTATACGTTTTTTCTTTACAGTGCCTCCTCAGATTGTTGTGCGACCACGTGACCAGATCACAATGCCAGGTCGCACTGTGACATTCCTCTGTGGCACGAAGGGGAATCCTCCACCTGCTGTCTTTTGGCAAAAAGAAGGAAGTCAGGTAAGCATCTGATTGTGTGTAGGAAGTCTTGCAAGTGGAGTTTACACCACCTTATTAGTACTTTGGCATATCCAAAATACCAAACCATCCTGCCAAACTTCATGCCGGTGCTGTTAAATTAATTATGTCCTTTAAAGTGACAAAAGCTGCAGCTCGCGGCAAAGGAGAAGAATTTAGATCACAGAATGGAAATAACACCCTCACATGTTGTATCATTAGATATGTCTTGATGGCGCTTAAGACGGCATATAAATTCTGTGTAACCATGGCAACGTAATTCTCCAAAAAATTCTGCTACAATTATTGACGATGAATGTAAAGCTCTCAAAAGATGTAATGCGCCACTTTTTCCAGGCCATTGGGGTCAGGAAGTAAAAGTCGTTAGATTGCACTTCTTCTTACTACTTGTATTTATTTATTTTACTTTCTATTATCCAAAATCTTGTTACATCTGTAGACATGCTAACTGTTAACATTGATAGTTTTCCCGTTTCAATATATAAAATAATTTGCGGTTACCACTTTTTGTACATAATACCCACTTATGAGGTGTCGGGCATAACAGTTGTTGGCATATTTGCATTTTAAATGCTCTGATTACATGACATGATGTAAAATGCTTGTACAACGACTTTTTCACCCGCTGCACTTAGTATTTGTTTATCTGTTAGCATTCAAACTGAAACAAAACATCGAATCATTATTTTAGCACCTGCCTCTTAAAGCAAGCATTATTCGCAAAATGGATCCACACAGAATGGTACTATGCTGGCTGTTAGCATGCTAGCTATTATCATGAGGATACTATCAAAGTTCAAAAAGCAAGCGATTTATGTTTTTGTTAAGTATGAGCATAACAACAGTTAGAATACTGTATTAGCAATGTAATTATTCTGTCATAAAATAAAATGACATGATGTATTTAAAGCTCTTTTAGACGCCTCTCTGGTTTATGTACTTCGGACCTACCTGTTAGCATGTAAACTGTTCGTAAATTTGCTCATAATTTTGAGATTTAGCAGTAAAGCACTTGTCCATAGAAGCAATTAACCCATGCTCTCTTGTTAACACAAGATACCCATAAAGGTTGCTGGTACTTTGGCTGCCAAGTGTTAGCATTACTGTTAGAACACAGAACTATCTCACGTGAAATAAATCTACCTACTTGGCAAGATTTATTTAAAACTTTTTTGAGACACTTTTCTGGTTCATGTACTTTGGACCTATCTGTTAGTGTCCAAACTGTTAGCACGTTAGCATTTATTTAATCACTTTGGGATTCAGCACTAGTCCATTAAATCAAGCGATGTTCCATGTTGACATAATGCATTCATGAAGGTTGCTATAGCTATTAGCATGGAACTGTAGCTCGAAAGATTGTTGGCATTTCTACATACTGCCTAGGTTAAAACAGTTAAAAAGACAAAGCCCAGAAGTTGTTATTAAATGCAGGGTTGGAGTTAACATAAATATATATATATTTTTAAATATACAACAGAGTTCTGCATAGTTTCTGTGTGTTAATCCAACCTTAGTCGAACATGATCCAAATAATGTGTTTAAAATGTGTTTTCTATCAAATTCAGTAATTAATGTTTTAAGTGCATATGTACAGTGGGGCAAAAAAGTATTTATTCAGCCACCGATTGTGCAAGTTCTCTCACTTAAAATGATGACAGAGGTGTGTAATTTTCATCATAGGTACTCTTCAACTGTGAGAGACAGAATATGAAATGAAAATTTAGGAATTCACATTGTAGGAATTTTCAAGAATTTATTTGTAAATTATGGTGGAAAATAAGTATTTGGTCAACCATTCAAAGCTCTCACTGATGGAAGGAGGTTTCAGCTCAAAATCTCACGATACATGGCCCCATTCATTCTTTCCTTAACACGGATCAATCGTACTGTCCTCTTAGCAGAAAAACAGCCCCAAAGCATGATGTTTTGGCACACAGTAGGTATGGTGTTCTTGGGATGCAACTCAGTATTCTTCTTCCTCCAAACACAACGAGTTGAGTTTATACCAAAAAGTTCTATTTTGGTTTTATCTGACCACATGACATTCTCCCAATCCTCTGCTGTATCATCAGTGTATCCATTTTGGTACAAACGCATGGGGGTGGAAACATCATGCTTTGGGGCTGTTTTTCTGCTAAGAGGACAGTACGATTGATCCGTGTTAAGGAAAGAATGAATGGGGCCATGTATCGTGAGATTTTGAGCCAAAACCTCCTTCCATCAGTGAGAGCTTTGAATGGTTGACCAAATACTTATTTTCCACCATAATTTACAAATAAATTCTTTAAAATTCCTACAATGTGAATTCCTGGATTTTTTTTCACATTCTGTCTCTCACAGTTGAAGTGTACCTATGATGAAAATTACAGACCTCTGTCATCATTTTAAGTGGGAGAACTTGCACAATCGGTGGCTGACTAAATACTTTTTTGCCCCACTGTATGTACTGAGTTGATCAGTACTGTATACTTTAATATTGTGGTGCGATTGTGACTTTCACACACACACATTCCTACTCATTGCTTTTTTCATTTTACTTTTCAAGCTTTTGTTTAGCATGGTTGTGACTTTGCTTGCATGTGTACAAATGTGGGTGTGTGTGGGTTTGCACAAGTGTATGATAAACTGTGTAGCATGTTGAATAGCACTGCAATGCCGGTTGAAAAACAGTGGGTGTATGGAGCACGTTTTCCAGGTAGATATTAAAGTGGGGGAAGAGAGAAAGTGGCTGCAATTTGTGTGGGAGAGAAAGTTCAAGGGATAGGAAAAAATGGATAACAAATTAACAACCCTGAAGGTCAGACACATAATACAGCAGAAATCATGTTGGAAATCATTCTGCAAAAAATGATTGTTTATTGAACAATGAAGAGATAAAATGGTTCCCTACTAAGCAAAGGTGTGAACTACTTTACAGACTACAGATGATCCAGGGCCAATATGTGTTAAAAAAAAAAAAGTTATTTCCATCGTAAATTGATTACACTATTCAAGTAAGCAATAGTTGCACATTTATAGTGTGGAAAATAGGTGTTTGATCCCCTGAGGATTGCACGATATACACAATATAAGACAGGGGTGGTCACACTTTTTCTGCAGGTGAGCTACTTTTCAAATGACCAAGTCGAAGAGATCTACCTCATTCATATTTATAATTTATATGTATTTACAGTATTTATGAAATAGATATTTTTTGTTAACAAGTTAATGGTATTTGATGATAATACAAGCATGTTTAACACATACAGATTCCTTTCTTTCATGAGGACAAGTATATAAGTTGGTGTATTACCTGATTCTGATGACTTGCATTGGTTGGAATCTGACAGTGGTGCTGATAACGTCAGCATTTTCAAATGGAGGAGAAAAAAAGTCCTCCTTTCTGTCCAATACCACATGAAAGTGGTTGGATTTTGCATCTCATTTGTCCAACTGTCATTTATCCAACTTGCATACTCGTTTTTAAACACGTTGTTATGAGAGTAGCATATGTGTGTGTGGTCATTCAATGTGTGCCAGCAAATGAGTGACGTCAGTGAGTGTGTGGGCGAGAGAGGAGAGGGAGCGGTCGCTGAGGGCGGGGAAGTGGCTAGTGTTTTTGTGTGGGATCTTGACTGTGTGCAAGACGTAAATAAAAAGCCACGATTTGCAACTAATCGCTGGACTCGTCATTTTGCCCTGGAGTCCGGAATTGTGAAGACCCACTGCCGGGTAAAGTGAAGGGTGTTGCAAATCCATCGGCTCTGGAGAAGTGTCTCCCCTGCGCTCCTTGACTGCGGTCTAGACGCCGGAAGCAGGAAAGGTGCAACAACTTTATACGAAATACATTGGCATCAAACTCCGTAGCTTGCTAGCTTGTGCAAGCTAGCTTTCTGAGACTCTTATTTTGTTAGCACAGGCAGGATGAAGCAGGTCTTTTATGGTGAAGACAGGAACTGTGCAGTCGGTCTTTAGAGTTTTTACAGCAGGTACGGCCCAAGAGTCTGTTGAAATAAAATGTGTTTCTCTCTATCCTGTCAGTGATTTTTTTTCTGAATAATGAGCTCGCATCAGCCAGCGTCATCTCACAACATCCTCAGGTGCCAAGAATGTCAAAAAACTGACGAAAGGGAAGTCTTGGTGAAGATTGATGATTGCTCATTTTTACGTCTATATTTTTAATGCCTGGCTTGCGACCGACTGACACACCCTCCGCGATCGACCGGTAGCTCGCGATAGACGTAATGCCCATCCCTGATATAAGATATAGGGCAATAGGGCTTTCAAAACTATCACCATATCATGATAAAGCATGTTAATGACACATTCTTACTGAGGCCTGCAAATTTGACAGCGACAAGCGGACGATCACTCACTCCTTGGTGGCTAGTGGCTAACATCCGTTATGTAGTGTTTTCAACGCATTTTCGTGTCCTCACACAAGAACCAGAGGTGCAGTGTGCAGGCCTAACGTTGTGCGGATACGCCCTGACTCTCATCAGTCCAGACCTTGCTGGTTTGGTAGCTAGTCGGGTAGGTGAAACTCGACTGCCTTGGATGACAGCTCACCTAAGGGAAGGCAAACCCTGATTCAAAATCTCCACTGTTTTTGTGGCCTACCTATTTACGGGAAAGGCTAAGAAAACCTCAGCACAAATAGGAGAGGTTGTCCCAAAAGAAGGTTTTGTAGTCGTACCTAACTACACTCCAGCAACTCCTGTGACAACACTGATGCCAATCTGTATTGGCACCTGCCCTTCTCTTGGGGTACATTAGTGATGTGGAGAGAGGCGATCTGCTGCATGCGCAACAACAGCCAATGCCTCATAACTCTTGCCCAGGTTCCTGCCCTGGAGAGGAAACTATAGAGCCGTTTCTTAGCGTAGACACAACACGAAAGCAACAACCTATTGCTCAATTGGTGTGGAGTGAGCTGCCAGGGCTTGCTTCCGACGGTGAGAGAAATCTTAGGATTTCACTGGACAGCTACCGCCTGACTCAAGCAGGCCAGCCCCAGGCCAAATGGGTGCTGTCCCGCCCTGGCCCACCCGCTCCACTAGGTGTGTGGGGCTCGGTCAAACACCAAAAAAAAGATTGTCAAATTTGCATAAAGCAAAATAATAAAAAAAACTAAGCAACCCAGCATTAAGTCTGGGTAGATGGAATGTATGTACCATGACACAAGGCCTCTCAGACAATTTAAGAAAAGTAAATGATGCCCCCAAGACTGCTTTGATCAACGATAAAATGAGTATGTTCAAAATGGATGTGCCAGCCTACAGGAGACACGACTCTCAGAAACTCTCAGAGAGAAGGAGTTAAGTTTTTTAGAAGGGCAAGCCGCCAGAAAAAAACTAGAAAACATGGCGTTGGTTTTGCTGTCAGGAATCAGCTGCTGAACTCCACTGTATCGCCGTCAGAGGGATCAAAAAACATAGTCAAGATCCAGCTCCAAACATCATTGTTTAGCCTAATCAGTGTCGTAGCTCCCCCACTAACATCAGCATCAGAAGTGGACAGGTTTTATGGCGACCTCAGCTTCATCATTAGACACATCCCACAAGATGTATTGGTCTTTCTTCTTGGAGATTTTAACACCAGAGTTAGCCCAGACCATAACTCTTGGACATCCTGCATGGTCCAGTTTGGAATTTGAATGATAGATAAATGAGCAATGTCTGCTAGAGTTCTGCTGTCACAACAACCTGTGCATCACCAACTCCTTTTTCAACATCAACCCTGTAAACAAATTATCCTGGAGACATCCCAGGTTTAAGCATTGGCACCAGCTTGATCTACTGCTTCGCCGACGCAACAACCTGGGCAGTGTTGAAATGACCTAGAGTTTCAAGAATGCAAACTGACACCGAGCATTCTCTTGTGGGCTGTGTAGTTCAGCTCCGGTCAAAATAGATACACCGAAAACAGAAAGTTGGCAGAGTGGGCATTGATGCCAGCAAGAACTCCATCCAGGAAAAGGTGGTAGACTTTTTAAAGGCACTAAAAAACTGACTTCCCAAAACCACACAGTCTAAACGCCATTGACATATGGTCATACCTCAGGCACACCATATACAACACAGCAATGTCCACTTTTTTGCAACATGCAGTACAAGTCAGCTACTGATTTAAGGCCAACGCAGAAAACCGTCTTCCTCTAATTGAGGAGACATGACAGGCACTCACAGCATATAAAGACTCAGCCATCTGAGAGGAACCTGCAGGCTCTACATGTCACATGTAGAAGAGTTCAACAACCTGTAAGTGGCTGCATAAACAACTATTGGCTCCAACCCAGCTGAAGTATACAGTCATCCGCCAACACTGGTTCATGAGTTTGTGTACTTGGGTTCCATAAGCAAGACTGGCAAGACTCACACAGCATAGCTGGCTAAAGCTAATAGAGCATTCAGGTTTCTTTGGCTTATGTTGTGAGCACAACCCTCAATGGGATGGAAATTTGGAATCCGTGTTCTCACCAGAAAAAAAAAAGCTTTATGTCATCCACATATGCAGTCTCAGGCAAATCCTGGGCATTTAATGGAGGAACCGCATTACCAACTTCGCATTGCCTGCACTCCAAGTTCACATTGCTTTAATGGGCACATCCCAAAAGATCTCCTCTTTAGCGAACTGTTGTCTGGAAAGAGGTTTATAAGAAGGTCTGATAAGAGGAACCTAAAAGCGCTAAACATCAACCTCAGCACCTGGCAGACTGGCTGAAGACAGATCTGCCTGGAGTCACAAAGTAAGGTATATCCTCCATCACTTCGAGGTAGTTTTGATGCAACAGTTGGAGAACAGGCGCCAAGGGGAAAATGGCCCAACCACCAGAAGACCAACTGGCATCAGATTTAATATGTGCATTCTGCAAACCGGAGGAATTATGGTGTGGTTGTTTTTCAGGAGTTGGGCTTGGCCCCTTAGTTCCATTGAAAGGAACTTTGAATGCTCCAGGATACCAAAACATTTTGGACAATTCCATGCTCCCAACCTTGTGGGAACAGTTTGGAGCAGGCTCCTTCCTCTTCAGACATGACTGTGCACCAGTGCACAAAGCAAGGTCTATAAAGACATGGATGACGGATTATGGTGTTGATGAACTTAACTGGCCTGCACCTGACCTGAACCCGATAAAACACTTTTGGGATGAAGTAGAATGGAAACTGAGAGCCAGGCCTTCTCGACTAACATCAGTGTGTGACCTCACCAATGTGCTTTTGGAAGAATGGTGGAAAACTCTAATTAACACACTCCGCAACCTTATGGACAGCCTTCCCAGAAGAGTTGAAGCTGTAATAGTTGCAAAACATATTGAACCCTATGGGTTAGAAATGGGATGGCACTACAAGGTCATATGTGAGTCAAGGCAGGTGGCCAAATACTTTTGGCAATATATATTATATATATATATATATATATATATATATATATATATATATATATATATATATATATATATATATATATATATATATATATATATATAGTGAATTATATATATATATATATATGTATATTAGGGGTGTGGGAAAAAATCGACTCGAATACGAATCGTGATTCTCACGTTGTGCGATTCAGAATCGATTCTCATTTTTAAAAATGTTTTTTATTTATTTATTTTTTTTTAATCAATCCAACAAACCAATAAACATCAATACCATAACAATGCAATCCTATTCCAAAACCAAACCTTACCCAGCAACACTCAAAACTGCAATAAACAGAGCAATTGAGCGGGGACACAAACACGACACATTACGAACCAAAAGTAGTGAATTAAAATAAATATTATCAACAACAGTATCAATATTAGTTATAATTTCAGCATAGCAGTGATTAAAAATCCCTCATTGAACAATAGTGTCACAGTGGCTTACACTTGCATCGCATCCCATAAGCTTGACAACACACTGTGTCCAATGTTTTCCCAAAGATAAAATAAGTCATATTTTTGGTTCGTTTAATAGTTAAAGCAAATTTACATTATTGCAATAAGTTGATAAAACATTGTCCTTTACAATTATAAAAGTTTTTTTATAAAAATCTACTACTCTGCTAGCATGTCAGCAGACTGGGGTAGATCCTGCTGAAATCCTATGTATTGAATGAATTCAGAATCGTTTTGAATCGGAAAAATATCGTTTTTGAATCGAATCGCGTTGGATCGAAAAAATCGATATATAATCGAATCGATATTGAATCGAATCGTGGGACACCCAAAGATTCTCAGCCCTAATATATATATATATATTATATATATATATATATATATATATATATATATATATATATATATATATATATATATATATACAGTAAAATAACAAGTAGATGGTTTAGATAGTTTTGAAAAAATAGTACAAATAGAACTAATGCAATATTTTACAGCATATGTCAGCAGCCAAATTTGGAGCTGTTATAAAATGTTTTGGAATGATTGAATTTTACATTATGTGCCAAACTATAGTGATACACATCGTTATCACAGGAAGCTTCAGTTCAGTTCAGTTTTTTTAATATATATGGCATATTTAAAAACAACCCCAGTTGGCCAACGTGCTGTACAGACATAAGAAACAATTTGAAACAAAAATTGTCACTTAGTGTCACAATTACATTGTAACACAGAAGGATGAATAAAATACAATAATACATTTTTTATCTTAAAATAAGTGCAGAAAACATCACCTAAAATACTAAACTGTAATAAATAAATAAAAAGTGTATCAAACAAGAAATAAAAACGACCAAGATATCTTGCCTAACTGGATTTGAACGCCAGGGTGTAAAAATATGTTTTAACCTAGATTTAAATAAGGAACTAATAGTGGAAGGTTGTTTAGTTATTGTTATAACAGTGAGCATTATGTGTATGTCAATGGCTCTTCTTCATCCAAGCTTAAGATGTCATGTGGAGTTCCTCAGAGGTCTATACTTGGACCCCTATTATTTCCCATTTACATTAATGACCTGGCTGCTGTATCGTCATCCTTTACACGGAGTCTGTTTGCTGATGATACTAATTTGATCCTAACTCAGAAGAAATTTGAAAACCTCCTTACGGAAACTAATTCTGGTATAGCCGTGCTATCTGAATGGTTTCTCGTTAATAAGCTATCACTAAATGTAAAAAAACAAAAAAAAACGTTATTGTGTTATCAAGCAAAAACCAAACATTCTGTGAACAGAGTACTAAGATTAATATTGGAGGAATCAAAATTAGTCAAGTTTCATCCACTAAATGTTTAGGTATCCAAGTCAATTAAAAATTGTTATGGATAGAACATATAACCAACAAAGTGTCCAGATCTCCTGGTATCAGAAGAATCAGGGGTTTGGTTCATCAGGCATGCCTCTTGACTCTTTATTACAGTTTAATTCATCCATATCTTATCTATTGCAATATTGTATCCATCACATTTACACAAATTATTCATAATACAAAATACATTTGTAAGAATAGCTTCCTCCTCTATCTATTTGGCTACATCTGCTCCTCTTTTTATGATATTAACACAATTCAGTCCTCTTATTTTATCCATAAATGTACTTACCTCCCTAACACGCTTCCTACACCTTTCAAAGATTATTTTAAGACCAATTCGCAAGTTCATGATCATAATACTAGACAAACTCATAATCTCTGTCCTATCTTTGGCCGAATCACTCTTAGACACTTTTCCAATAAACACAGAGGTTCTTTACTCTGGAATACTCACCTATGTATTGCATACTCCTCATCTTCACTCATTAACGTTAAACATAGATTAAGGGCCAGCCTGATGAATCAACATTCTCCATTTCTTACTACCTTACAATGTAGCCATATACTTCCTTACACGCAGGTACGCACACACACACACACACACACACACACACACACACACACACACACTTAGACTCAATCCACACAAGGAAAGACAACTTGTTGTCTTGTTTTTTTATATACAATCATTAAATTTTGTTTGTTAATTTACTGCTTTAGGTGAGAACCTTGCATAAGCCCTTTTTTGGGTTTGTTTTCTCACTTCACTTATTACTTAGAGTTGTTCCACAGTCTGGGCCCTGCAACTTAAGTCTGTTTTTTGGGACAGTCAAGATGAGCTGGTCTGAAGACATCAGGGTCCTGCTGGGACAATAAGGCTGCAGCAGCTCAATAAGATAGGGCGGTGTTTCTTGGTGTAAGCATTTGAAAACAATAACATTTTAATATAAACTCTAAGAGTAACTCGGAGCAAATGAAGTATCGGTATATGTATCACAATATAGATTTTATTCCATGTCACACATCTGTAGATCCCCTGCTGATTTTGTTAGTTCACCCCCTTACAAAAATATGAATAGTCATCATTTTTATGGTGGATTTCTAATATTTCCCCAGGTTTGACAGCTTTGGGGAATCAGGGACTGCTAATATGTAAACACATATGCAGGACTGTATTGCAATCACTAAATCACCAACTTACATAATGGAAAATAATAGAAATTATCCAAATTAGTCCGCAAAGTCAGAATAAAGACTTGTCATTTAATTAGTGTGACCACTCCTCACGCTTGAACAAAAGCTAATGAGAAATTATGAACATGCAATCATGTAAAGACAAAAATGACATGCCTTTATGTAAATAAGATGAAGCCATTTAGTTTGCTCAGGTTTGTGTATATCTGTTCTACAAACCCTGTTTCCATATGAGTTAGGAAATTGTGTTAGATGTAAATACAAACGGAATACAATGATTTCCAAATCACTTTCAACCCATATTCAATTGAATGCACTACAGAGACAAGATATTTGATGTTCAAATTCATAAACTTTATTTTTTTTTTACAAATAATAATTAACTTAGAATTTCATGGCTGCAACATATGCCAAAGTAGTTGGGAAAGGGCATGTTCACCATTGTGTTACATCACCTTTTCTTTAAACAACACTCAATAAACATTTGGGAACTGAGGAATCTAATTGTTGAAACCTTTAAAGTGGAATTCTTTCCCATTCTTATTTTATGTAGAGCTTCAGTCGTTCAACAGTCCGGGGTCTCCGCTGTCGTATTTCACGCTTCATAATGCGCCACACATTTTCGATGGGAGACATGTCTGGACTGCAGGCGGGCCAGGAAAGTAGCCACACTCTTTTACTACGAAGCCACGCTGTTGTAACACAAGGCTTGGCGTTGTCTCGCTGAAATAAGCAGGGGCGTCCATGATAACCTTGCTTGGATGACAACATATGTTACTCCAAAACCTGTATGGACCATTCAGCATTAATAGTGCCTTCACAGATGTGTAAGCTACCCATGCCTTGGGCATTAATAGACCCCCGTACCATCACAGATGCTGGCTTTTGAACTTTGCGCCTATTACAATCCGGATGGTTATTTTCCTCTGTGTTCCGGAGGACACCACGTCCACAATTTCCAAAATATATTTTGAAATGTGGACTCGTCAGACCACGGAACACTTTTCCACTTTACATCAGTCCATCTTAGATGAGCTCGGGCCCAGCGAAGCCGGCGGCGTTTCTGGGTGTTGTTGATGAATGGGTTTTACTTTTCATAGTAGAGCTTTAACTTGCACTTACAGATGTAGCGACCAACTGTAGTTACTGACCGTGGTTTTATGAAGTGTTCCTGAGCCCATGTGGTGATATCCTTTACACACTGATGTCGGTTTTTGATACAGTACCGTCTGAGGGGTCAAAGGTCCGTAATATCATCACTTACATGCAGTGATTTCTCCAGATTCTCTGAACCTTTTGATGATTTTACGGACCATAGATGGTAAAACCCCTAAATTCCTTGCAATAGCTCGTTGAGAAATGTTGTTCTAAAACTGTTCGACAATTTGCTTACAAAGTGGTGAACCTCGCCCCATCGTTGTTTGTGAATTACTTAGCATTTCATGGAAGCTGCTTTTATACCCAATCATGGCACCCACCTGTTCCCAATTAGCCTGCACACCTGTGTGATGTTTCAAATAAGTGTTTGATGAGCATTCCTCAACTATATCAGTATTTATTGCCACCTTTTCCACTTCTTTGTCACGTGTTGCTGGCATGAAATTCTAAAGTTAATGATTATTTGAAAAAAAAAAAAACGTTTATCATTTTTAACATCAAATATGTTGTCTTTGTAGCATATTCAACTGAATATGGGTTGAAAATGATTTGCAAATTATTGTATTTCGTTTATATTTACATCTAACACAATTTCCCAACTCATATGGAAACAGGGTTTTTATATGACAGGGTACCCCACCAGCAGACACACATAGGCACTAAATGTCTTTTGGAGCTTTATTTTTAATGGGTTAGGGTTGTCTTTTCAAACTTTATTGTTAATGGGTTAGGGTTCAATTCCAATGCCATATTTGCAGGATTGTCCACTCATTTTAGGATCTCCCTCAATGTACTAGTACGTACATTTTTTAATCTCCAACCAACCAGAAATAATTCCAAAGACAAGTACGTGTTCTTGAAGTGCATAAATTAGTCCTCTCCCTGTAGGAAAGTACTCCTAATCTGAACTCATTAAGTTGATAAAGACAATGTCACAGAAACAGTCCCTCTACCACCATAGCCATGACCAAAAAGTTGTCAAAACGACTTTATGGATACGATTGTAGACCTACACAGGACAGGAAAGGACTGCAAGGGAATCAAAAAGAAGCTTGGTGAGAAAGAGGCCACTGTTGGTTCTATAATTTGCATGTGTCCACTCGTTTGGTACCAGCAAGGTCCCCATTCTCAAGAAGACGCATCGGTCTGAAGTTTGAAAATCAACACCTGAGTGACTCAAACGAGGCTCGGGAAAATGTGATGGGGTCATCTGAGAGAAAATTTTGATTTATTTTGAAGGCAGAGAAATTGTGAATATGAGTCACACAACAACATCATTAGTGTCAAATATGTAGGTGCAGACATTTTGCTTTCGGTATGTTTCTCTGGCCAAAATCCAACCCGAAATGTTACCACCCAGAAAGTTTTCTCCCTTACTAAGTTGACATTTATTTTAAGATCATATACTTATTACCCCCAATCAAATAACCTATAAATAACATGAGTATTTTACTTCCTGTCTTCATGTTATAATAAACCTACTATGGAGATTCTGGACTGGTCATATCTTCGTATGGGGGTAAACTTACAAAATCAGAACGGGGTCATGTTTTTTACCATATATGTTAGATTTTGGTCTACATTTAAAGGGAAACTGCACTTTGTTTTGTTCACAATCATTATGAAAGACATGACGACGTATGTATTTTTTTGTAATGCATGATAACTCATAAATAAGTCTTCTTACAGCAGAGCCAATGGGAGGACCTGTATTCCGCCCATAAAACAGGATACAGTACTGAATATACCAAATAACCATCCAAAAACCGCAAACAATACTCCATTTACATTTTGTAACCTAGTTAAGGACCAAGTATTCGAGATATTGATGTTATAAGCGCTAAAGCAGACAAACTATTTATTGCGGCACCGTGATCACAAGCATGTGTGCTGATGTTGACATGTTCGACTGATCAGCTGCTTCCTCATTGCCTTGCTTGTCAAACTTTATTGTAGATTATAAATCATGGCTTTCACCTGTATAGTAGAAGAATGAGGACGTATTCCAACAAGTTGGTACACTTTGACAGCCCATTTAGAGTCAGAAATGGCGAGAATGAAGCCAAAAGACGCTTGGTTCCATCCCCTTTTTCTTTGCCAGGATTGTGAGTCATTCTTCTTCTAAATGGGAATTTATAAACATCCAAACAGTCTTTATCCTAGTGACAGCAGATATTGTCCAGTAAGTAATGTTTTACTGTGTTTTTTGTCTCTCATGAATTCTGTGTTGAGTAATAATCAGTGATGTTGGGTAAAAAGCAAACATGATGACTTTTTAAAATTAATGTGCTGCATATGCTTAAAGTGAGTAAAGTTTGTAAATATTAAATGTTGTTTTAAATGTGCCTGTTACTACATTACATATATACTTATAGCATGTATATAAAACCTTAATGGAAGTGTCTGATGTTTTTAAGGGCTTTATAGGCAGAATCGAGTGGCTCCCATAGGCTCCATTGTAAGCAGACACGCGATCCCATTTATTTTACTATTTAAAATGCATTTAAGACATGTCTCCATAATGGTTGTGAACGATAGCCAAAATCAAAAAGAATAATGATAAATGGGTTGTACTTGTATAGCGCTTTTCTACCTTCAAGGCACTCAAAGCGCTTTGACACTACTTCCACATTTACCCATTCACACACACATTCACACTCTGATGGAGGGAGCTGCCATGCAAGGCGCTAACCAGCATCCATCAGGAGCAAGGGTGAAGTGTCTTGCTCAGGACCCAACAGAGGTGACGAGGTTGGTACTAGGTGGGGATTGAACCAGGGACCCTCGGGTTGCGCACGGCCACTCCTCCACTGCACCACGCCGTCCGAAGTGCAGTTCCCATTTATTGCAAAACATAAAAAAGGCTATGTTGTTCACAAATATATTGATATCTGCAGTTCCTGTATCCTCTTATTCATCTGCCATTCATCCTCTTCTTCATGTGGATGCACAGACACACTATTTGTTTCTCTCTTTTTCAACTCCAGACATCCAAAAGGCTTAGACCAAACAGACACTTTGTATATACCTATCATTAATTTGCTTGACCTGCTTTTTTCGTTCCAGATCTTATTATTCCCTATTCAAGAGCAATCACAGCAAGGACGCTTTTCTGTGTCGCTTAGCGGTGAGCTAACCATCATCGATGTTCGCAATGAGGACTCGGGCTATTACATCTGTCAGGCCATCAGCGTGGCGGGAAGCATACTTACCAAAGCCCTTCTAGAGGTGGAAAGCAGTAAGTGTTATGCACACACATACACACACATTAGGGTTTTGCGATATTGATGATGTACAATAAAAAATGCATAAATTTAGCCAACCGTATGGTGATAATACATGTTGACACATTCTAAATGTGTACCGCAAATTCAACAAATGGTCATCAACGCAATGTAATGTTCCCGCTAGCAAGCAAGGGAGTGCAGCTAAACTATTAATTCTCACCTCCATTGCAACAAACTAAATTTCCTACAAATATCATTATTACTGGAGGACAATGATTCGCAAAACACGCTACAAGACACACTGTAGGCACATGCAAGAAGCCATGCTATTGACAGAGATAGACTTCTTAAATAGGGCTGGGCGAAATATCGATATAAACGATATATCGCAGGTTTGTCTGTGCGATATAGAAAATGACTATATCGTAATATTCGATTATATGTTCTCCCACAGTTGCTTTTAACTGCGGGCATTACACTACTAGCGTTTCTCACTCCTTCTCGTCTCTCCTTCTCACGGAGACGTAAAACAAGCCCGCCTGCTTACTTACGTCACATACTGTCTAGCGTCATATGCTCTCGCCGACCAGAGAGGTAGCAGCATGACTAACATTAGCTGAGGCAGGTCGAGCAGAGCGGAGCTTGTGACAATACAAGAGAGAGATGGTGCGAAACTGATCACAAATGGAGAAACAACAATAAATGCCCAAAAGAGCAGGGGATCCATCATCTGGCGGTGGTTTGGCTTCCATCCATCCATGCATTTTCTACCGCTTATTCCCTTTTAGGGTCGCGGGGGGCGCTGGCGCCTATGTCAGCTACTGGTTTGGCTTCAAGTGGGAAAATATTCAGCAGACAACAGCAATATGCAAAGAATGCAGCAGAAGTGTTACTACAATATGTAGCAGCACTACTAATTTGTTCTTTCATCTAAAAAGTCACCCGTGAGAGAATGAAGAGTATTTAATAAATACACTTTTGGTCAATTGACTTAGTTGTGATTTCCCTCTCTGCATGAAAGTTTAAAAGTAGCATATATTAATGCAGTATGAAGAAGAATGTTTTAATGTAGACACATAGAATCATCATACTGCTGTGATTATATGCATCAAGTGTTCATTCAAGGCCAAGGCAAAATATCATAATATATATTGTATATCGCAATATGGCATAAAAATATTGCGATATTAATAAAAGCCAATATCGCCCAGCCCTAGATCTTGATTGTAAACATGGTTGAGCGTTTCATTATCACAAAATATTTTTTTTGTTTCTAATCTCAGCTAGTAGCGGTATATTTAGAAACTTTACATTATTGACTGGAGGTGGAGAAAATAATCTATTTTCAGATGTATCCCAATTCGGACGTGGACGATTATAAAATCGATTAGTAAAATGTCAATAATCAATAATCTATTTACTGTAAATAAAGTAATGCAGACGGTTCTAAAAATTTGGCTGATGGGTCACTTCATCGAAAGATCCGACCAGCTCCTTTATTATAAGGCACTTACCGTATTTCCTTGAATTGCCGCAGGGCATATAGTATGCACCTGCCTTGAATTACTGCCGGGTCAAACTCGCTTCCCAAAATAATAAGCGCATGCTTAGTATTACCGCCTGGTCAAACTCGTGATGTCACAAGTGACACTTCCCCTGTCATCATTTTCAAAATGGAGGAGGCTGATTTCAATACCGATAATTTGCTTTACGGTGGCAGAGGGGTTAGTGCGTCTGCCTCACAATACGAAGTTCCTGCAGTCCTGGGTTCAAATCCAGGCTCGGGATCTTTCTGTGTGGAGTTTGCATGTTCTCCCCGTGAATGCGTGGGTTCCCTCCGGGTACTCCGGCTTCCTCCCACTTCCAAAGACATGCACCTGGGGATAGTTTGATTGGCAACACTAAATTGGCCCTAGTGTGTGAATGTGAGTGTGGATGTTGTCTGTCTATCTGTGTTGGCCCTGCGATGAGGTGGCGACTTGTCCAGGGTGTACCCTGCCTTCCGCCCGATTGTAGCTGAGATAGGCGCCAGCGCCCCCCGCGACCCCGAAAGGGAATAAGCGGTAGAAAATGGATGGATGGATGGATAATTTGAAATCGCATAAAGGGAAGAAGATTAAGAGCTATTCAGTAGGATTTAAGGTCCAAGTTTACATCACACTCAAAGTTTTACTGCATACCTTTGGTAAGTGCCGGAGTGAGAAGAGGTTTTAAAATAATTAGCGCATGCTTACATTTACCGCATGCCTTTGGTAAGCGCAGGAGTGAGAAGATGTTTGAAATTAATCAGCGCCCCGGCGGCAATTCAAGGAAATAGGGTATGTTCAATTTAATAAATGTGGGAATTAATTTAACTCTTTTTTATTACAAAAGCACTGAGTTTTTTTTAAGTTGCAGATGATAAATGCTTATTTAGTGTAACTAAAAGAACTTCATCAATATACATTAATTAAAAATGCCTCAATAATACATTATAAATTGAATCGTAGCACCTGAATTGTTATCGAAATCGAATTGTGAGGTGCCAAAAATTCCCAGCTATACTATTGACTATATTTTGCTCAAAATATTGTAGCTATCCTTCCATCCATTTTTTATAAATGGTGAATTGATTATACTTGAATAGTTTTTTCCACCTTTAAGGTACTAAAAGTGCTTTGAAACTATTACCATATTCACCTACTGATGACACAACATCAGGAGCAACTGGAGGTTCAATATCCTGCTCATGGATACTTCGATATGGTCTCAAAGGGACTGAGGATGGAACCCAGAACATTCAGGTTGGGAGACAACCACTTTTCTACCTGAGCCATGCTGCCCCTATAGCGCTTACCCTCACTTGGATTGTGGGTTAACCTAGAGTTTATAAAATATCGTATATGATAAAACGAGTAAGGAACTAATTTTGATGTGTTATTGACTAGGGGTGGGCAAATTAGTGTGTTAATTATGAGTTATCTCATCAATCTATTAACGCCGACAATTATTTTATCGCGCATTTGCGTATGTTGTTTACATGCTTTTATTTTGTTAACGCCTTTTCTTAACAAGATGGCGTCGCCCGGCGTCGAGGGGCTCTTGGTAAAGATGGAACATTTGGCAAAAATACCGGACAATTCTGCAAATTTCATGGCTGGCTTACAGCGTGGTCACTCCGGGATCACTTTCGACCGCCAGACAATTCTGAATGTGGATAGATCGGGCCGTTTTGGACTGAATGACGCGTGCTTGCTAGACCGGCTAGCTGGCCTGGGAATACTTCGCCGGCTACATCCAGCGGCCTGTGAAGCAGCGGAGTATATGTGTTGTCTGTCTATTTATGAATAATGCAGACGAGGAGTGTTGGCTGAGTTCTTAACGTTTGCTTTCAGAGCGTGCATATCACAACATACAAGTTGCCGTCATGGCAACACAACCTATACCGGGCTACCGTGCATGCTCGTCACTCCTGTTGCATGCTGGGTAGGGTAGTTCTTTTATTCCCTGGCTCATAACGTCACAATATAGTACCATGTATATGATGCGTTCAGTTTATCAAAGCACCAAGCAAACAATCGGAAAATTCCCATCATATCAATTCCTAGATATGGTCATAATTATTTTAAGTGCACTATGCAGAATAAACACAACATTATTAATATTGCTACTACGGATAATTTGATCAAAAATTCCCTAAAACAGCCCACTACCTATAATATAGGTTTTTTTAAACATAAGATCCCTGATAAAAAAAATGTTTCTGCTGTTACCTGAGAAATTGCCTGTTCGGATGTTATGATTGTGGCTCAGAGATTTGTATGTAGATTATATTTATTTTCCATAACAAACAGGATAACTTAAATACCCTGGCAGTGGTAGTAATAAGCTTAAATGTTTGTATTTACATTTTTTTAGTTGATTTTCATAAAATATGCTATTTAACTGCTACTGTTTAACAAGGACTGATTGAAATTGTGTTTGCACAACAAATGTTTTGGCGCTTTTGTTCATGTGGGGGAATATTCCAATAAAGGTGCACTACACACTACTTTTGAATTCATTATTGGGCTTTGCGTATACAATGCAGTTAATCGCGATTAATCAGAGAAATAGTGCGATTAACTTCGATTAACATTTTTAATCGTTGCCCAGCCCTATTATTGACACACCACCATCCTGTTTTTTGTCTGATTATAACTGTGAGCAAAAATGTAATAATTCACTGATCTTTCAATTTTGATGTAACACTTTGAGCATTTGTATGACCAGTCCTGCCCATGTAAGTATGTGATATTGGATTGATACCCAAATGTATGGATTACCCTTAACAACTACCTAAACAACAGAAGAATAGGTGCTTTGTACATTGTAACAGAAGTGCACTGTGGCTGATTTTTTTTTTTTAGCAAAGAGTAACCAGCTACTAGCAGTAAATTAACAAGTAGAATAATATTAGTTTTGAGAAGAAACCAAAAATTATGCAAAGTTTGGCCGCATATGTCCGCAGGCAAAAAGGAGCCTTTATAATCTGTTTTGAAATACTGTAGTATCATCCATATGCCAAATATACATATATTGTGATGAAATGCGTTATTGCAAGCGGCTATACTGTATATCAAGACATAGATTTTAAATATTGCCCGTTTCGGTCCAAACAGCAAAGGTTGTCCAAAACACTGAATTATGTGTTTTTTTTCATTCATGAAAAAATAATAATAATGTTCAGAAGTCACAGAAATGAGACCCCTAACATGTTTACACTTCAACTTTGTTGCTCCATGGCCAAGTTGACATCCTGTAGTTAAATTCAAATTGAAAACATACAGGGCTTCACGGTGGCAGAGGGGTTAGTGCGTCTGCCTCACAATATGAAGTTCCTGCAGTCCTGGGTTCAAATCCAGGCTCGGGATCTTTCTGTGTGGAGTTTGCATGTTCTCCCCGTGAATGCGTGGGTTCTCTCCGGGTACTCCGGCTTCCTCCCACTTCCAAAGACATGCACCTGGGGATAGGTTGATTGGCAACACTAAATTGGCCCTAGTGTGTGAATGTGAGTGTGAATGTTGTCTGTCTATCTGTGTTGGCCCTGCGATGAGGTGGCGACTTGTCCAGGGTGTACCCCGCCTTCCGCCCGATTGTAGCTGAGATAGGTGCCAGCGCCCCCAGCGACCCCAGAAGGGAATAAGCAGTAGAAAATGGATGGATGGATGAAAACATACAACAAATCCATTTATCCATCCTTTTTCTACCGCTTGTCGCGTTTGTGGTCGCGAGCAGGCTGGAGCCTATCCCAGCTGCACTCGGGCGGAAGGTTTGGTACACACTAGACATGTCGCCACCTCACTACGTTAGACAACATTCATGCTCTTAATCACACACTATGGCCAATTTAGTGTTGCCAATCAATTTATCCCCAGGTGCATGTCTTTGGATGTGGGAATTAGCTGGAGTACCCAGAGAGAACCCACACAGTCACGGGGAGAACATGCAAACTCAAAAAATTACACCCATAATTTAATTTCACAATTGTTCACCCATTTTTTTATTTAATCTGAGGCACTAAACACTTCTCCCAATGGGCCAGATGAACAATGCTTAATCCCCTTTGCTCCTCTTTGCCCCTTCAAATCGGTCTCAAATTAAAATACCCCTCCCCCAAATGGACAGACAGCAGGAGGTCTTATCTGATGTAATCAAAGGGGACAAGTGGTGAAAGCTTTATGCAAATAATTGCAACATATGCTTCCTTCCCCACATCCCTGCCATCCCCACAAATCCTGGATGGACCTTTCACACTTTCAGTTGGTTGCTGTTTTCTAACAATTAATTCGTAATCCGTTTCAAATAACATTAATGTCAGAATAAGCATACTGACTTCATGTATAACTCGAGAAATCCAGAATTGTGGTTTTAATGTCAGTGTATTTGCAAAGACTCTTTAAAATTGAGTACATCTCATACACTTCTGCAACCCTTTTTATTTTAATAAATCTCAAAAATTAAAAACAAAAGAACTGACTATATTTGATTATACTTGTCATTATTTACTATCTACTGAAAATGACTCAACACAGTAGTTTCTTTTGATACAGCTGGCAACACAAGTGAGTTTCAAGATTATCGTGCCTTGCTTAATATCCAGCATGGATGTGGTATTGTCATGCTCTGGGGCTGCATGAGTGACGCAAATGTTGGCAGATGGGAAGATTTGCACAGAGATTTGCACATCCTGCCAATAAATTCTTCTCCTGGAAAATGACACCTCTGAAGCTAGCTAAATTTCAATTGGTTCAATTTAAACCCAAATATTGTGTTTTAATGGAGGCTGGAACGACCAATCAACATAATGTAGTTTCAGAACAAACCAATTCTTGTTGTGTTGACATTAGACAAAATCTTACTATAAAAAAACAGTAGTCATTTTTGATCTCTGGTGACTGAGCTGCCAGTTTTTATCACAAAATATACAGGTTTTTTTCTGCAGTGAATGTAAGAACATTTTATAATCAAACTAAATGACAATTGTGCAACAATATCATCAAGAAAATCCTTAGACATTTATGCTATATTATTCCATCCATTTTCTACCGCTTATTCCTTTTGGGGTCTAGGGGGGCGCCCGGAAGGCGTGGTACACCCTGGACAAGTTGTCACCACATTGCAGGGCCAACACAGATAGACAGACAGCATTCACACGCTAGGGCCAATTTAGTGTTGCCAATCAACCTATCCCTAGGTGCATGTCTTTGGAGGTGGGAGGAAGCCGGAGTACCCTGATGGAGGTGGGAGGAAGCCGGAGTACCCCGAGGGAACCCACGTATTCACGGGGAGAACATGCAAACTCCACACGGAAAGATCCCGAGCCCGGGATTCAACCCAGGACTAATCAGGACCTTCCTATTGTGAGGCAGATGCACTAACCCCTCTTCCACCTATTATTCACTGTTACATAACTGCGATGTGGCCCTCGAGGAAAACAAATTTGACACCATGGTTTAGTGTAATTGCAGCCTGCACACCCTGGGCAGTTAAAGGCGAACGGCACTTTTTTAAAAATTTTGCATATCATTCACAATCTTTGTGACAGACAACAACACATGCCTTTTATTTTTTAGCATCCTAAAGATGATAAAACACGCTTGCAAAATGCGGCTAACGGGAGTCACCGTTGTAGTCTTCAAAGCCCTCTAAAACGTCAGAAAACACTCCATCAATGTTTTATGTACATGCTGCAAGTACATATAGAATGTAGTAACAGACACATTCATAACAATATTTAATATGTACAATTTTTACTGTATTTTGTTCATCTTATGCATTTCCGGAACTTCTCTCCTCAGTGCATTTATTTCTGTTTACATAGCAGCAAACTTTGGACTTCCGGCAACAAATGTGTGGCTAGGAACGCGAGCGTGTTGTAATCATGGCAGACTTAGTAACAGACAACAAAGATAACTATTTTTAGACCTATAATGATTCATAACCTTATCTTATTTAACCTGAATATACAGAGAATTAACTGTTGGTTATACAAGTGAGCACAAACAGGGGGTCAGTCGGAGCATGAATTGATTAACGTGGACCCCGACTTAAATAAGTTGAAAAACTTATTGGGGTGTTACCATTTAGTGGTCAATTGTATGGAATATGTACTGAACTGTACAATCTACTAATAAAAGTATCAATCAATCAATCAAAAAAGCAGACAAAAGCCGAGAGAGTGAGGCCGGCGTGACTTTCCGGTAAAAATGTATAACTTGGAGCCAAGCAATGCCGACATAAATGTAGTGCTTATCTAAAATCAAATTGAAAGAACTTCCCCGGCAAGCTTGACCAAACAGACAACTGCGCATCGAGTAAATAATTATAATGTTAATCATTATACATCACTATACATGCAGCACATCATGCTTGTTGTTACAACTACATGCACTGTCGAGCTAGCTGTGTACTAGGGTTGTACAGTATACTGGTATTAGTATAGTATCGCGGTACTAATGAATCAAAAGTAATCAAAAGTACCGGTTTCCAATTTATTTATGTAATTTTTTTTTAACGGGCATGACGGGTTCACGAGCAGAGGAGCATGTTCGGCAGCGCACTATCACGGAGTACTTACAAGCAGACAATGTGTGTAGACAGAAAAAGGAGAATGGACGCAGTTTGGCCTAAAAACTGACGATAACTCAAAAGCCACTCAGCTGCTTATGTCTTTACTATTACTGAAGAATTTATGAAACTGAAACAATATGAAAATAATGCCATTGTAAGTTAATAATACTAATACAAGCAACGCTAATATCATTGGATAACGATAGCACGTACAATTATACATGAAAACACTCCTACAGGAATCACATGGGAATGTTTAGGTATAAACAGTTTTAGTTATGCTGTAAAACTTAGAAATGTTGCTTAAGGTGATTAATGAAGAATCCATAAGAGTCTAAACCAGGGGTCTCAATCATGCGGCCCGCGCTTTGATATGACAATTTAATGTTGGTGCGGCCCGCAAGTTTAATATGAACGGCGCTTGATAGGACATGCTTGTCCACTTCCCCAATTTTCCCGGGAGACCCCTGAATTCCAGGGCACCAATTCTCTCGAAGCCCCTGTCAATTTTTACCAGACTAACAATAATCAGGGAGTGCCATAATGGCTCTGCCTTTAGTGCCCCCTACATCCTGAACTGGCAGATGCAAGCCCAGTTGTGTGTTGCATCTGGCCATGTGAGACGCACGTGTGTTATTGCAAGATATATTTGATCAACAGCTACACACTTCACACTTAGGGTGGCCGTAAAAAACTTTTAACACTGTTACAAATATGTGCCAGACTGTGAACCCACACCAAACAAGAATGACAAACACATTTCGGGAGAACATCCGCACCGTAATACTACATAAACACACCAGAAAAATGACCAAGAATCCCATGCAGACCTAACTCTTCCGGGCTACAATATATACACCCCGCTACCACCAACCAATATTACCACAATGGGACATTTGGCTTGGTAATTATATTGTTTCCACTCAAAGGGGAACTAAACTTTTTTGCGCTAATTTTACTGTTAAATAAGGAACTCAGGGGAAACTTGTCCAGTGTGTACCCCGCCTTTCTCACTGTTTAAAGCGTGAGATGAAGGGAACAAACACAAACAGAGATGCCAATTTATTGATGCCAGCAAAGTATTTCAACTTAATTTTCATTTATCGTTCCATTGATTGACTTATTAACAATCGGCCCAGGCCTTGTCAACGTCAAAACTTTTTCCAAGGAGCAATTGGTGTTATTAGCATACTGGCTGCCTCCATTGCAGCGTAAACAAACTAGCTGTTTCCCCTAAAAACTTTTGATTGGCCAGGAGGCAAAGGGCACAAGCCTCAGCAATTTTGATTGGTATACATGTCTGTCACTCAAACGTCTGTGACAGCATAAGAAAAAAAAACTTTCCTTTTGTATTTTGGTAACTACACTAATTAAAATCTTGATATTGGTTCTCCATCAAACACACAATCTACAACGTATACATATTTTTATATATTCATATCATTTTAACTTCCTTGGCTTGTGTTACCAACTCATTTTGCACCAATATGGTGCAGCCAAGCAGTGATTGATTGATACTTTTATTAGTAGATTGCACAGTTCAGTACACATTCCGTATAATTGACCACTAAATGATAACACCCGAATAAGTTTTTCAACTTGTTTAAGTCGGGGTCCACGTTAATCAATTCATGGTAAGTGATACACTCAAACTGATTCACCTAGTATGTTACACATCTCGGTCATTTGTTTGATGATTTATTTAATTAATTTAATGGATATGATACACCTCTTCTTGTCAACACTGTCCTTCACACTCAATTTCTTCATTCCAACTGGTGGAAAAACAAAGTTACTGTATGTTGATATCTAGCTATAAGGTATTGCTTGCAACACCGGATGTTTTGGTCCGGTGTTACGGAATTTCCTTTGACATTCAAAACCTAAAGCATAACAATTAGCCAAGAGACAGCTTGTATCCCGAAAAAATGGTATGCTAGTTCTCGTAAACCACAAGTACCACTGTATATCTACGTAACTACAGACCAACTCTCCATGTTTCTCCCCCTACAGCCCCTTCTGATCATGTTCCTCCAATTATTCGCCAAGGACCAGCAAATCATACTTTTGCACCGGGTTCAACGGCACAGTTACATTGCCACATCATGGGCAACCCAATTCCCAGTATCCAATGGGAGAAGGACGGCCAGAGGATTCTAACCAGCGACAGTCGAATCAGTCTGATGGAAAATGGAACCTTCCAAATATATGATCTTCAGGTATGTAAAAGTTGTATTTTCTTCTTAAATACAGTGAAATCCATTGAAGTTGACCTATTCATCAAGTCCCAGTCCAATGCTTTCTAACTAAAAAGTGACAACTTAAGTCTACATACATGGTCAACTGCTATTGTTAACCTACAATGGTTGATCCAAAGGGTACCCTTATTTTTTTTGTTCAAATAAAAGATGTTCTGTTCCATATAGTCTTACAGAATTGGGTCAAATGGCTTTAATGTTTTCTGCACCTTATGTTTGAAATATGCTGCAAGAAGACTGGGCACTAACTGAGTTGATATCCTTGAATGTTTTTAAAAAGCAATCTGATAGCACAAAATGTTGCCACCTTCACTTGCACTTGTTTTTAATTGTTTGACTCCTTTGAAAAAGAGGTTCCTATTCTTGTAGGGAATTTTCCTGGTTAAATAAATGGTAATAGAATAGGAAATTATATGAAACATCGGTGTCTGTGTTGTAGGATTGTAAACGTCATTGTTAATTGTGTGTTTTTGCAAAAGCAGATATGTCTTGCCACATTTAGTGATGTCAAAGTTCACACGATAATAACGAGTTAATACGAGTTTCTTTTGTGCTGGTTTGTACTGCAAAATGTTTTGGTTTTACTATTGTTGTTAAGTCACTATTTTGTGATTCACTTGTGTAAATCTAGCATCTCCACCTAATCCAAATCTCCCCACACTTGTCCCAATAATTTGTGCTTTGTTTGTGCTTGTTCAAGTTGCAAACATTTTTGTTTTACTTTTACAGTATTTAGGTATCTTTGTTTTTTTTTTTTGTTCTGTCCAGCTACTCAGACAAATCATATTTTTTTGTAGATGCCTATATTGTCTGTACAGATTTTGTTTACACAAGAGAAGTGTAGGATATTTCTCCTGGCAGGTTTCTCTCTCCACAAGTATTCAGAGCTGCGAGCAGCAGTTTTGCCAAGTCAGCATAGAAAAGACGACGTTTGCAGACTGCGCCTGTGTTTTTTTTTGTCCTTCTCTACAAAGTGTTTCCTGGTTTTCGCACCCCTAAGCTCACACATTATATAAGTCTTATAATGAAGGCAACACGTGATTTAGGTGTCTATATTAGCTATAATAGCCACTTTAAAAATGACAATGTGTCGCAGGCTGACGCAAATCTTCGTTGACGGAAATGTTAAAATGTTAATATTTATTCTACACTTTTTTAAAACATTGATGAACAGCCGAGTGTGAAGCGACCGGAATGAGAATCAGCACCTCCAAGTCCGAGTCCATGGTTCTCTCCCGGAAAAGGGTGGAGTGCCATCTCCGGGTTGGGGAGGAGACCCTGCCCCAAGTGGAGGACTTCAAGTACCTAGGAGTCTTGTTCACGAGTGAGGGAAGAGTGGATCGTGAGATCGACAGGCGGATCGGTGCGGCGTCTTCAGTAATGCGGACGTTGTACCGATCCGTTGTGGTGAAGAAGGAGCTGAGCCGGAAGGCAAAGCTCTCAATTTACCGGTCGATCTACGTTCCCATCCTCACCTATGGTCATGAGCTTTGGGTCATGACCGAAAGGATAAGATCACGGGTACAAGCGGCCGAAATGAGTTTCCTCCGCCGTGTGGCGGGGCTCTCCCTTAGAGATAGGGTGAGAAGCTCTGCCATCCGGGAGGAGCTCAACGTAAAGCCGCTGCTCCTCCACATCGAGAGGAGCCAGATGAGGTGGTTCGGGCATCTGGTCAGGATGCCACCCGAACGCCTCCCTAGGGAGGTGTTTAGGGCACGTCCAACCGGTAGGAGGCCACGGGGAAGACCCAGGACACGTTGGGAAGACTATGTCTCCCGGCTGGCCTGGGAACGCCTCGGGATCCCCCGGGAAGAGCTAGACGGAGTGGCTGGAGATAGGGAAGTCTGGGTTTCCCTGCTTAGGCTGTTGCCCCCGCGACCCGACCTCGGATAAGCGGAAGATGATGGATGGATGGATGGATGGATGGATGGATGATGAACATTAGTAAAATGGAGGCTTCTCAGAGGGTGAGATAACTCCTGGAAATTACTGGCTTAGAGTGGCTGTCTTTTTTTAATGGATTTATTACCATCTTTAGCATGCTGGGTAACGTTTTCCATGGTCTGCAACAACATGGCACACAAACAACTATCAGAAATGTAGCCAATTATACATACAGATAATGTGTCATGAGACATGTCAATATAGATTTAAAGGGCAACATTATCACCAGACCTATGTAAGCGTCAATATATACCTTGATGTTGCAGAAAAAAGACCATATGTTTTTTTAACCGATTTCCGAACTCTAAATGGGTGAATTTTGGCGAATTAAACGCCTTTCTATTTTTGGCTCTCGGAGCGATGACGTCACGTTGTGACGTCACCTAGATAGTCAACCGCCATTTTCTCAAACACATTATAAACCTCGAGTCAAATCAGCTCTGCTATATTCCATTGTTTCGACTGTTTTCCGTACCTTGGAGACATCATGCCTCGTCGGTGTGTTGTCGGAGGGTGTAACAACACGATCAGGGAGGGATTCAAGTTGATTTACGTAGAATGTGCATCGATTAGCACGGCATGCTAATTGATGCTAACATGCTATTTATGCTAGCTGTATGTACATTTGTAGCTATATTTGCATCCAGCCTTTCCCTCCACCCACATTTAATGCCAAACAAACACTTACCAATCGACAGATTTAAGTTGCTCCAGTGTCACAAGATGCGAAAGTCCCAATCGTTTGGTCTGCACATTTTACCGGCGATGCTAAGACAGACATGGCACAGAGAGTTATGGATATCCTGCAGATGCATTTCCAACGATAAAGTCAACGAAATCACAAAGGTGAGTTTTGTTGATGTTATTGACTTATGTGCTAATCAGACATATTTGGTCGCGGCATGACTGCCAGCTAATCGATGCTAACATGCTATTTGTATGTACATTTGTAGCTATATTTGCATCCAGCGTTTCCCTCCACCCACATTTAATGTCAAACAAACACCAATCGACGCATTCAAGTTGCTACAGTGTCACAAGATGCGAAAGTCCCGATCGTTTCTGTCCGCACATTTTACCGGCGATGCTAAGGCAGACATGGCCGAAAAGCGTCAATAGCTATTCTTTCAATAGTTTCAGTTTCTTCTTCAATTTAGTTTACGCTATCTGCCTCCATACTCCAACCATCCGTTTCAATACATGTGTAATCTGTTGAATCGCTTAAACCGCTGAAATCCAAGTCTGAATCCGAGCTAATGTCACTATATCTTGCTGTGCTATCCGCCTGGATAGCATGTATATCACTGGATGACGTCACAGGAAAATGAACGGTGGCTTCACAGATAGCGAAAATCAGGCACTAAGGCCTTTTTTCGGGATATTCTATGATGGGTAAAATTTTGAAAAAAACTTCAGAAAATAAAATAAGCCACTGGGAACTGATTTTTATTGGTTTTAACCCTTCTGAAATTGTGTTAATGCTCACCTTTAATACACAAAGGACATAAGTAAAGGAAATTGAATGAGCTCAAATACAAAACGAGGCATAATGATGCGATACGTACATACAACTAGCCTAAGTAGTATGTTAATATTGATTAGCCTGCAGTCACGCACTGACCTAATATGCCTGATTAGCACTCCACGCCAGTCAATAACATCAACAAAGCTCACCTTTGTCCATTCATGCACAGCATAAAACATTTGGTAGACAAAATGAGATGACAAATGAGTGGCATAAAACTTGTCTTTCTGTGGCAGCGTCAGAGAAAGTTATACATGCAAAACAAAGTGTTGTGTCACAGTGCACACAACTACAGTGAGTTCAAAGACTCACAAAATTAATAGGACAAAACGGCGCTCACCAAATAATGTGAAGCATAAACATATTCAACAGTGGCCTTTCTAACAATTAGGAAGGTTCGTGTCATGTTTGTCCTCCTGCAGAAACCATTCTAAAAAAAATTTAAAAA
>NC_084614.1:39892002-39982002 GCF_033978795.1 Nerophis ophidion | reverse complement strand
CAACATTCACCAGGAGATGGCAACAGACAACATAGAATCACTCTATTACAGACGACGTCTCCATGGCTGTAACTTCCTCGTTCTTCTGCTTCGTCTCCTTGTGTGTGCAGTTTTTTATTCAAATCCGTAGGTGTTGTAACGTGACTGGGCAGGCAAGCTGTTTATATAGTGGGAAAGGGGACGTGAAAACAGGCTGTCCCCACTCAGATCCGCAAGGAGCTGGAGGGCGCGTGGCCTCCAGCTTCGGCTGAATTTCGGGAGATTTTCGGTAGAAAATTTCTTGCGAGAGGTTTTCGGGAGAGGCGCTGAATTTCGGGAGTCTCCCGGAGAATCCGGGAGGGTTGGCAAGTATGGGAATAGAGTAACCGTAAACAAGCTAACAATCTTTACTTTGGACTGGGATTCAGACAATTTCCATCCGTGAATCTATTGGGTGCTGTTCCTCAAAATGTTTGCAATAAAAAAAACAACAACAAAACACCAAGATATGGGTCATCCATCCGTCCATCCATCCATCAGTTTTCTACCGCTTATACCCCTTTGGGGTCGCGGGGGGCGCTGGTGCCTATCTCAGCTACAATCGGGCGGAAGGAGGTGTACACCCTGGACAAGTCGGCAGATCATCGCAGTAGCTAGAAATATTATGCATATATATTTAAAAAAAAAAAAAAGTTTTTTTTTAAGATAGGTTTTTTTAAGTCTTTTTAAAAAACATACACAGTCTATGGTGCCCTCAGGTGGTCAGGGAGAGCGTTCCACAGACCGAGGAGAAAGCCCGGTTTTCCCATTGTTCGAAGCTCACTGCAAAGCTCTTCTTTCTTTTAAAAAAAAAAACTACTATTCTGTCTTTTAGCCGTCCAATTCAACTGAATCATTCTGCTCCCTAAGAATAAACTATTTTTTTTTAACTGTTAACATGATAATACACAAACAACCTGATCTAGTACAGTTAGATCCAAATAAGTGTTAAATAGCGTGCACAAAGTCAAAGTTTACATCGTTTTTTTAATGGGCTTTTTACGTGAAACCTACTAAAACTATGTGTGCAATTAGTAGCAAGTACAAAAGTGGTTCAAACCGCCTTATTTCAATGAGGTATTAGCACATATACAGTAGACACTCATTTCCCTCCACATTCATGCTCCAACGTTTCAATTGGTGCTGTTTTGTTGAGATGTGGAATAGGCAGGAGACAAATATAATATGAACCAAATTTTTTTGTACGATATTGTAAGTGTGAATTAGACAACATAATTGTTGCTCTAGGACAGGGGTCGGGAACGTTTTTGGCTGAGAGAGCCATGAAAGCCAAATATTTTAAAATGTATTTCCGTGAGAGCCATATAATATTTTTAACACTGAATACAACTGTCAGATTCAAACACTGATGACATATACAATATAAAACAGACAAGAAGCAAGTAATTAAACAGAGACTGGATTCAATTTAGCTCAATAAAGAGTGTGACAGTCGCTCGCTGTCGTCGTGCGGGTTCCATGGACCACCAAAGAAGGACATTGCTTTTGCAGGTTTGACTCGTTTATTTTTTCAAATAAAGGAAGTCATTCGCGCCGTCGTCGCTCACGCTGCTCTCTCCTCCGTGTCGCTCTTTTAGTCGGCCGCGTCTTCGTCATCGCCGTCTTGCGTTCTGTCGCTCTTGCTCTTTAGTCGCTGTTGCGGGCTCTCCACCTCCTTCTTCCCCGATCTCTCCTCCTTCTCCCCTTTTATACATCGTGAGGAGAAATGTTAATTGTGTCCCGGTGTGCGAACCATGCACCTGATCTCGCTTGTAGCGTCGCTTCTGGCACGTCCCGCCTCTCCACTCGGTCGTCGTCTCCGCCTCCTTGCCGCCATCTTGGGCCGGGCTCCAGTGTGCCCTGCCCCGCTGATCGTTCGCCGGCTCCGCCTCTCCACAAAGAGAAACCCGTAAACCTGTACTCTTTGACAGTGTCGTCCCACGCTCAGACGAGAGAATTCTATGCCTCCTCTTTCATTTGGACTTTCCCAGATCACAACAACTAAATGCGTGCATCTCTTATTGTTATTCTGAAGCTAACCAATACTAAATAAAATACTTTTGACCATTAATGAGATGTCTTGAACAGGTGCGGTAGAAACGGATGGATGGATTCAAATGTATGAGAATGTTTTATATTTTGAACATTATTTTTACACTGTGATTACCAGCGGAAATGTTAATTACTTATCGTGTTAAGCAACGCCAGCTAAGATTTATCTGAGAGCTAGATGCAGTCATCAAAAGAGCGACATCTGGCTCGAGAGCCATAGGTTCCCTACCCCTGCTCTAGGAGGTTCTGGTGTTATTATGGCCATTTGGAATAATCCAGTTTCTAGAAAATGTACGTCGCAGTACGTTTTTTAATATAGTAGACATATTACTAATATAATGTACACTATATTGCCAAAAGTATTTGACCACCCATCCAAATGATCAGAATCAGGTGTCCTAATCACCTGGCCCGGCCACAGGTGTATAAAATCAAGCACTTAGGCATGGAGACTGTTTCTACAAACATTTGTGAAAGAATGGGCTGCTCTCAGCAGCTCAGTGATTTCCAGCGTGGAACTGTCATAGGATGCCACCTGTGCAACAAATCCAGTCGTGAAATGTCCTCGCTCAATAATATTCCCAAGTCAACTGAGGGTTTTATTATAAGAAGATGGAAGAGTTTGGGAACAACAGCAACTCAGCCACCAAGTGGTAGGCCACCTAAACTGACGAAGAGTGGTCAGCGGATGCTGAAGCGCATAGTGCAAAGAGGTCGCCGACTTTCTGCAGTCAGTTGCTAAAGAGCTCCAAACTTCATGTGACCTTCCATTTAGCCCACGTACAGTAAGCAGAGAGCTTCATGGAACGGGTTTCCATGGCCGAGCAGCTGCATCTAAGCCATACATCACTAGGTCCAATGCAAAGCGTCGGTCGCAGTGGTGTAAAGCACGTCGTCACTGGACTCTAGAGCAGTGGAGACACGTTCTCTGGAGGGATGAATGACGCTTTTTCATTTGGCAATCTGATGGAGGAGTCTGGGTTTGGAGGTTGCCAGGAGAGCGGTACATTTCGGACGGCATTGTGTCGACTGTGAAATTTGGTGGAGGAGAAATTGTAGTTTGGGGTTGTTTTTCAGGAGTTGGGCTTGGCTCCAGGATACCAAAACATTTTGGACAATTCCAACCTTGTGGGAACAGTTTGCAGCGAGCCCCTTTCCCAACCAACATGATTGTGCACCAGTGCACAGAGCAAGGTTTATAAATACATGGATGATAAAGTCTGCTGTGGATGAACTTGACTAGCCTGCACAGAATCCTGACCTGAACCTGATAGAACACCTTTGGGATGAATTAGAAAGGAGACTGATAGCCAGGCCTTCTGGACCAACATCAGTGTGTGACTTCACCAATGCGCTTTTAGAAGAATGATCGAAAATTCCTATAAACACACTGCAACCTTGTGGACAGCCTTCCCAGAAGAGTTGAAGCTGTATTAAAGTTAAAGTTAAAGTACTAATGATTGTCACACACACACTAGGTGTGGCAAAATTATTCTCTGCATTTGACCCATCACCCTTGATCACGCCCTGGGAGGTGAGGGGAGCAGTGGGCAGCAGCGGTGCTGCGCCCAGGAATCATTTATGGTGATTTAACCCCCAATTCCAACCCTTGATGCTGAGTGCCAAGCAGGGAGATAATGGGTCCCATTTTTATAGTCTTTGGTATGACTCGGCCGGGATTTGAACTCACAACCTACCGATCTCAGGGCGGACACTCTAACCACTAGGCCACTGAGTAGGTGATTAGCTGCAATAAGTGGACCGATATCATATTGAACTCTATGGGTTAGGAATGGGATGGCACTTCAAGTTCATATGAGTCAAAGCAGGTGGCCAAACACATATATATGAGATATATATATATATATATATATTAGATATATATATATATATATATATATATATATATATATATATATATATATATATATATATATATATATATATATATATACATATATATATATGCCATTAAAAAAAGGCAAGCAGATCAATCAATTGAATTTGCTTTAATCAGCCCCTCTCAACCCTTGTGACTGTTCTGGACTTATGTTTTACTTTTCTCCTGTATGTGGTGTTTTAGTTCCTGTCTTGTGCCCTTATTTTGGTATTTTACTTCCTCTTTCGCTGCAGAGACGTCCACGCCTGCTTTCGGATTGTCAACCGGATCTAAGCCTTGGCCGATATTTGATAAGTTAACCGAAGATAAATGAAAATGAAGTTGATAAGTTTTCCAGCGTCGATAAACTGCCATGTGCATGCCATGTGCGGGTGGCGTGGCAAAGTTGGTAGAGTGGCTGTGCTAGCAATCTGAGGGTTACTGGTTCAATCCCCACCTTCTACCATCCTAGTCACATCCGTTGTGTCCATGGGCAAGACACATGGCAGCTCCCACCATCAGTGTGTGAATGTGCGAATGTGGAAATACTGTCAAAGCACTTTGGGCTCCTTAAAAAGGGGTAGAAAAGCGCCAAACAAGTAAACCCATTTACCATTTCAAGAGCATTCACGCTTTTCATTGATTTCAGCATCTGCACGGGTTTGTGCCCCAGTTGAATCAAAAGAACGGGGTTAATCATCTTGTTCTTCATTAAGTGTCTTGGACTCTTTGTGAGGCAAGGCGGGCGACGTGCTTATGTTCATGTCAAAGTTTGTGTTTTGAATTTTAATGTGCGTATTCGGCGAGAGTGGTCACTCTTTTGTATCAGTTTATGCGGCTGATGGTGTTTATACTACAAATAAAAGGTAGTAATGATAACTGCTTTGAAATTCACGTCGGTTAGTATTACAGTAATGAATTAAAATGATCAAAGAACCGTTATTCATAATTTGACACAATTTGATGCGGACAAACTGATGGGCGCTAGCTTGCTAGCTAGCTTAAATGCTCAAATGTAAACAATAGACATTAACGTCTTTCCCCATTTTGACACATAATTCCCCAATCTAAGCTTTCACTAACACATGACTATTTAAACAACTGAGTCTCATTAAACAAAGGATGTGCTGTTTTTGCACAACGTTATCGATAAACTCGACAGTTTCGAATTGAAGCAAACAAACGTCCCTTCAACAGGAAGTAAACTCACATGACGTCACACAAACAGGAAGTGAAAGATCTGATCACTCTTTCCAATTTAAAATAGAAGAAGATAAACATAGTTGAACAGATAAATATAAATATTATGGCTCTTATGAAGCCGGAACAATATTTGATGTTTCCTTTGCCAAGAAAGTATACTAAGTCTATTTATTGTAGTTATTAAAAATACAACTTGGTTTATAAAATTTAGAGTTTGTGTATAAGTAATTTTAGAGCACGTTTAACAATACCACTGTAATAATGAAAACCCAGATCATTTTGGTCAACATTACTTTATTTAGCTGTATTTTTTTGTTGTGTATATTTGAGGGTCCCACATCCCCTCCTTAACAGAGACAGAAACATTTTTTTTTTAATTTTGATTGTGATTTTATATTCAAGTGCAAGATTTTGCTTACAGTTTATTTTATTTGTATTATGTGGGTTTTTTTTCACTTGTTATTTAAAAGTACAACAATTAAGTATAAATATATAGTATTTTCAATTATATTCAAATATACAAGAAATACAAGTTAACTGCTTGTGAAATGGTATATTTTCATTATTATTGTTATTACATCCGTGGTTAATTCGGTCTCAAAAAAATAATGGCAATAATATTATTTATCGGCAATAATTTGTAGGTCAATATATCGTCGAGCAAAATGTGTAATCAGCCCAGGCTTAACCAAGCACACCTGCTCCAGGTTGCCAATCAGTATTCCATTCAGTCCAGACAGCATCGGTTCATTGTCATTCGTCCTGCATATTGCTATGCCTAATACTCATCAAGGGAAGTTCCGTGACCTGTGCATTTATTTTAGCACTCGCCCTCCTTTGCTCTGTTTTCCCATTCCCTTGTGAGTGTGTTTCTTTTGTTTAATGAATCATATTATTTTATTCACCATCTGCCTGTTGTTTGCTGCATCTTGAGGTCAAGCCACTTCCACGCTTTCACTCCTGTCAGCCCCTTAAGTCATCCAGCAGGTAAAAAAGTGTCCTCCTGCATGTCGCGTATACTGCTACAGGATGCCTTGAATTTCCCTCGGGATCAGTAAAGTATTTTTCTATCTATTATGATTACTCGGTTTCGCCAAAACACAAACTAACACTCCACTTCTAAACCATAAAACTACAGGGTTTCATACCTACCATTGTTCGCCGAGTAATTTCAGTTTATCAAATCTTTTGTAACATTCCACACTACAAAATAATAAAATAATGTAATATGATTTCTGCTCAAATTGTATCGGATTAATATCGGTATCAGCAAACATTCAAGGCTCCAATATCGGTATTGTATCGTAAGTGAAAAAGTTGTATCGAGACACCACTACTTATGTGTTTGCAATTATGTTTCAGTTTACAAAAAAAAGTTTATGTTACTTTTGTCAGTTGTCTTTTTTAAAAAAAACATAAATATCACACTTGCGACTCAAGAGTTTTTTGTTTTTTTTCCCATTTAATAATATTAAAACTTGAGTTCACGGCAAACTGCCACAAAAAGTCCCCTTTATACCAGCAACAGAAGTAGTGTTATAAACCTGATCTATAGCGCCCACCCGTTTATTGCTGCCAACGGCCTTTGATTTTGCAGTTGTTTTACTCTGTACATTGGCCACTAATCAGTCCCTCCAGGATTTTGGGATGTTACATGTTGGGAGTGAACCATCTACCATCCATCCATCTTCTTCCGCTTATCCGAGGTCGGGTCACGGGGGCAGCAGCCTAAGCAAGGAAGCCCAGACTTCCCTCTCCACAGCCACTTCGTCTAGCTCTTCCCGTGGGATCCCAAGGCGTTCCCAGGCCAGCCGGGAGACATAGTCTTCCCAACGTGTCCTCGGTCTTCTCCGTGGCCTCCTACCGGTTGGACGTGCCCTAAACAGCTCCCTAGGGAGCCGGTCGGGTGGATATCCTGACCAGATGCCCGAACCACCTCATCTGGCTCCTCTCGATGTGGAGGAGCAGCGGCTTTACTTTGAGTCCCTCCCGGATGGCAGAGCTTCTCACCCTATCTCTAAGGGAGAGCCCCGCCACACGGCAGAGGAAACTCATTTCGGTCGCTTGTACCCGTGATCTTATCCTTTTGGTCATGACCCAAAGCTCATGACCATAGGTGAGGATGGGAATGTAGATCGACCGGTAAATTGAGAGCTTTGCCTTCCGGCTCAGCTCCTTCTTCACCACAACGGATCGGTACAACGTCCGCATTACTGAAGACGCCGCACCGATCCGCCTGTCGATCTCACGATCCACTCTTCCCACATTCGTGAACAAGACTCCTAGGTACTTGTACTCCTCCACTTGGGGCAAGGTCTCCTCCCCAACCCGGAGATGGCACTCCACCCTTTTCTGGGCGAGAACCATGGACTTGGACTTGGAGGTGCTGATTCTCATTCCGGTTGCTTCACACTCAGCTGCGAACCGATTCAGTGAGAGCTGAAGATCCCGGCCAGATGAAGCCATCAGGACCACATCATCTGCAAAAAGCAGAAACCTAATCCTGTGGCCACCAAACCGGAACCCCTCAACGCCCTGACTGCGCCTAGAAATTATGTCCATAAAAGTTATAAACAGAATCGGTGACAAAGGACAGCCTTGGCGGAGTCCAACCCTGCCTGGGGGTTGAACATTACCGCTGTGTCAGTGTCAAAGCTTGTCAGACCAAGCTCTGACACTGAACATACAGGGAGCAGACCGCCACAATAAGACAGTCCGATACCACATACTTTCTGAGCACTCCCCACAAGACTTCCCGAGGGACACGGTCGAATGCCTTCTCCAAGTCCACAAAGCACATATAGACTGGTTGGGCAAACTCCTATGCACCCTCAAGAACCCTTGCGAGAGTATAGAGCTAGTCCACAATCCCACGAACAGGACGAAAACCACAATGTTCCTCCTGAATCCGAGGTTCGACTATCCGGCGTAGCCTCCTCTCCAGTACATCTGAATAAACCTTACCGGGAAGGCTGAGGAGTGTGATCCCACGATAGTTGGAACACACCCTCCGGTCCATCTTCTTTAAGAAAGGGACCACCAACCCGGTTTGCCAATCCAAAAGTACCGCCCCCGATTTACACGCAATGCTGCAGAGTCTTGTCAACCAAGACAGCCCCACAGCATCCAGAGCCTAAAGGAACTCTGGGCGGAACTCATCCACCCCTGGGGCCTTGCCACCGAGGAGCTTTTTAACTACCTCGGCAACCTCAGCCCCAGAAATAGGAGAGCCCACCACAGAATCCCCAGGCACTGCTTCCTCATAGGAAGACGTGTTGGTTGGATTGAGGAGGTCTTCGAAGTATTCCTTCCACCTATCCACAACATCCGCAGTTGAGGTCAGCAGAACACCATCCGCACCATACACGGTGTTGACAGTGTACTGCTTCCCCTTCCTGAGGCGGCGGATGGTGGTCCAGAATCGCTTTGAAGCCGTCCGGAAGTCGTTTTCCATGGCTTCCCCGAACTCCTGCCATGTGCGAGTTTTTGCCTGCGCGACCGCTGAAGCTGAACACCGCTTGACCTGTCCACTGCCTCCGGAGTCCTATGAGCCAAAAGAACCCGATAGGACTCCTTCTTCAGCTTGACGGCATCCCTCACCGCTGGTGTCCACCAACAGGTTCTAGGATTACTGCCCCGACAGGCACCAACTACCTTGCGGCCACAGATCCAATCAGCCGCCTCGACAATTACATGTCACCTCCCTCGTGACATGTTCAAAGTTCTTCCGGAGGTGGGAATTGAAACTCTCTCGGACAGGAGACTCTGCCAGACGTTCCCAGCAAACCCTCACAATGCGTTTGGGCCTGCCAGGTCTGTCCGGCATCCTCCTCCACCATCGCAGCCAACTCACCACCAGGTGGTGATCGGTAGAAAGCTCCGCCCCTCTCTTCACACGAGTGTCCAAAACATGAGGCCGCAAATCCGATGACACAACTACAAAGTTGATCATGGAACTGCGGCCTAGGGTGTCCTGGTGCCAAGTGCACATATGGACACCCTTATGTTTGAACATGGTGTTTGTTATGGACAAACTGTGACGAGCACAAAAGTCCAATAACAAAACACCACTCGAGTTCAGATCCGGGCAGCCATTCTTCCCAATCACGCCTCTCCAGGTTTCACTGTCGTTGCCAACATGAGCGTTGAAGTCCCCCAGCAGAATAAGGGAATCACCCGAGGGAGCACTCTCCAGTACTCCCGCGAGTGTAGCCAAAACGAGTCGGTATTCTGAACTGTTGTTTGGTGCGTAAGCACAAACAATAGTCAGGACCCGTCCCCCCCACCCGAAGGCGGAGGGAGGCTACCCTTTCGTCCACTAGGTTGAACTCCAACTTGCAGGCTTTGAGCCGGGAGGCAACGAGAATTGCCACCCCAGCCCGTCGCCTCTCACTGCCGGCAACGCCAGAGTGGACGAGAGTCCCGCCCCTCTCGAGAGAAGTGGTTCCAGAGCCCTTCTGTGCGTCAAAGTGAGTCCGACTACATCCAGCCGGAATTTCTCTACTTTGCGCACTAGCTCAGGCTCCTTTCCCGTCAGTGAGGTGCCGTTCCTTGTCCCAAGAGCTAACTTATGTAGCCGAGGATCTGACCGCCAAGTGCCCTGCCTTCGGCTTCCGCCCAGCTCACATCGCACCCTGCTATGGGTGGTGATCCCATTGGAATGGGGACCCACGTTGCATCTTCGGGCTGTGCCCGGCCGGGCCCCAGGGCCCCAGGCGCTCGCCATCGGGCGAGGGAAATATGGGTCCTCAATATGTCTTATTCATAAAAGGTCTTCTAGCTGCTCTTTGTCTGATCCCTCACCTAGGACCTGTTTGCCTTGAGAGACCCTACCAGGGTTAAGCCCCCGGACAACATAGCTCCTAGGATCATTAGGACACGCAAACTCCTCTACCACGATAAGGTGGCAGCTCAGAGAGGAGGGGAGTGAACCAATCCCCCCAAAATATTTGCGTCCGTGTACAATGCCCCTGCAAAAATTGGCCAATCTGTCATTTTGCAGTTGTTGAATTATAAATAATCAAAAAAGTAGAGTAATTTGACAATGAGCTCTGAAGCCTGTGCGGTATAAACGAGTAAAACATCCAAATCCTCTGCTTTTTGAGGTTGGGGTTACAAGTAACCCTTAAAACATTGATAACAAATTCATGAAATCCCAATTCAATGTTATTAAATGAAAATATGACGTCGCAACTTTCTATTTCAGACATCTTAGGCCATAATGAACACAAAAAAAAGCATGGAAAATACTGTAGCATCTGACTAATATCAAAACTTCCTACAATATAAATTGCGTGTGCTCTCTTCTGTAATACTGAATTTTTCTTACCGATGCTGGTGGTTGAGCAGCTTTGGCAGCAATCCTACCGCCGCAGCATTCAACATTTACGTTCGTTTGCTACTTCTACTTGCTACTACCTACTACGGACATTCCCATACATTGCAACCAAAGAGCACTCTCGCTGTAATGTAAACGAATAAGCAAGCAGCAACTATCTACTCTTGTCGTAGCAGCTACAAAGAACTCTTTAATTAGAACTTAGCAGAACACTTGTGCTCTCTACTAAAATGTTATTTATATTTCTAGTTCCGGTCTAACAATGAGACTTATTTAACATGTTAAAGATTGTTAGTTAGTTCCTTTGTGATGCAAACCAAGCGACGAATTTCGGAGCAAATACACTGTAGTTTGATTGACATTACACATATTGGATAAAACACATTATTATGTTGGCTGGAAAATGGCAATGGCGGCGAATTCCAATTGGCTCATGTATCGCTGCTACCTGTCTATGTTAGAAACTTAGCCGGTTTCCCTTAATTGGTAGCAATTGACAGGTTTGATTGTAGTATATCAACACATTGGGCCTAAAATCACCTAAAATTCTGAAAGCCGAATCAGGAAATATTTTATTTTATTCATGGAACAAACATGACACAAAAACAGAATCATGACAAATATTATTGCTCTTACTATATATGTCATGTTTTACTTACATGGCAATCGACACAATTCAACGAGTCTAATGTAGTTTGAAGACTACATTTCTGTACTGAGATGAAATTGGGTGTCCGTGCATTTGTGTTATTACTGTGCTACCTCTGACCCAAAACATGAAAATGACACAATAGCGCATTAATTTGCCCGTTACACAACAGCTGCTGCAGCTGCTGTTAATGGAATTCCAAGCATTCACCTTAGAATATTTGCTTTTTCATCATGTGTGAGGAGGTGAAAAATAACCACCCAATTATGTTGTAAAACGCTGACTATTACCCAGCTGGTCTGCAAAGATCATTTATAACTGCCTGACATGTCAGACATGTGACATGAACAAAGGAAATCGTTCAAGATGAATAGTTTAGTTTTGGTCTGTCCGAACTGCAAGGATTAAATCAAGAGAGTGAAATGCATTAAACATATAACTGTTAAATTGGGCTGTCACTTGCACAGCCCTTTTCAACCTTCAAAGCACTTTGTAAAGCTGTCACCTCATTCACCTACTGAGTCTGCAGCATATTTGACAAAGGCTACTTGGATATGGTGGCAGGGGACTGAGGATCAAACCCACAACCGTCAATTTGGGAGATGACCACTTTACCACCAGAGCCATTTCAAATGCCCTGTGGCAAAACATCGCTATATTAAAAATTTATCATATTTTTATATCGTCTTTCTTAAGACTCAAATCACTTTTCAGGGAAACCCATCAGTCATTCACACCATTGTAACACACTAGTGGTAAGCTACGTCTGTAGCCACAGGTGCCCTAGGGTAGAACTGACAGGGCTGCTGGTTTGCGCCAACGGCCTGTCTGACATCAGTATTTAGGTCAGTATTTTTTTTAGTATTTCTTGCCAAAATCCGTAGAAGGTGCAGGACGTTTGGACGTCATCGCAACAACTGTTCAAAGGTGGGTTGTAACGGTGTTATAAATACCAACGTATTTGGTTTTAAAATCATCACAATGATACTACGACATGGTGCAGTATAAAATGAAAACTTGGTCAGTGTAGTTTTTTGCTGGAAACTGCATCTTCAAAAATTCCATGCGTAGCACGAGTGATCTGTGTGTGGGAGGTCGTAAGGAGAGAAAAGAGTGTTTTTTTGGGGTCATTTCCTGCAGTTTTCAATCAAATCTATGCATAACTTTTTGAGTTATGTTGCTAACAGATAGACAAACAAACTCTCGCAAAAGACTTTCTCGAGCCTTTCCAAGACGACACATAAAGCAGCTCAGAAGTTGGGCCGTTTTAACCAATATTTTTTAAATAATATTGAATAAACTTGTGGTTGAAATGGATTTGTTTATTTTATCCATTTTTTAAGTAGGAAATGCGCCATGGGGCGGCATAGATCGGTTGGTAGAGCAGCCGTACCAGCAACTTGAGGGTTGCAGGTTCGATTCCCGCTTCCGTCATCCTAGTCACTGCTGTTGTGTCCTTGGGCAAGACACTTTACCCACCTGCTCCCAGTGCCACCCACACTGGTTTAAATGTAACTTAGATATTGGGTTTCACTATGTAAAGCGCTTTGAGTCACTAGAGAAAAGCACTATATAAATATAATTCACTTCACTTCACATGGGGCAGAGCGGACAAAAAACGTTTGGTGACACTGCACTGTGGGGAACACAAGTAATATAAGAAGCAACTTAATAAACCACCCTTTGGAAAATAATTTTGATGCCAAGGAGACCAATCATCAATTTGTGAGGTATTTACAATAATAATTGTTAAGATTTTGCTAACTTTTCTGACAATCAGTATTTTGCAAAGAGATATAAATAAATAAATAAATGGGTTGTACTTGTATAGCGCTTTTCTACCTTCAAGGTACTCAAAGCGCTTTGACACTACTTCCACATTTACCCATTCACACACACATTCACACACTGATGGAGGGAGCTGCCATACAAGGCGCCAACCAGCACCCATCAGGAGCAAGAGTGAAGTGTCTTGCTCAGGACACAACGGACGTGACGAGGTTGGTACTAGGTGGGATTTGAACCAGGGACCCCCGGGGTTGCGCACGGCCACTCTCCCACTGCGCCACGGTGTCCATGACAGAGGATACTTTCTCTGATGTTGAAAGTTGATAGACACCAACGTGAAAATGTTTTCACTGTTGTATTGTCAGTTTAAAGTCACATAACTGGAAGTAAATTTAAAAATGTATATTATATCGTAACAACAACATGACTGCAACTTGTTAATTGCTTCTCTTGGACTGCTTTTGTGTTTGGGTGCGCTCCCTGTGTGCACATGTGTTTAATATAGCGGTGAGTGACAAGCCTGAATGTTAGACAAATTCCTCCGGCAGGTGAGCAATTTTTATTCAATATAATTAGTAATTCATGTAAATATAGACTTAAAAATAAAATGTTTGTTTTGTTAAAACACTGATGGAAATATAGTTTAGCTGGTGGTGTTCTTGTTATATTTTTTGGTTTAAATAAAAAAAAAAAGGTTTAGTGTGTAATACATACATATGTACATATATATATACATATATACATACATACATACATACACACACACACGTACGTATGTACGCATGTATATATAGGTACATACATACATGTATGTATGTATAAACATATGTATGTATGTATATATATGTATGTATGTATATATACATACATACATACATATATATATATAGTATATATATATAAATGTATATATGTACATATATACATACATTTGTACATACATACATGTATATATGTATATATACATATATATTACAAACTATAACTTTTTTTTTTAATTAAAACAAAAAATGTATCAAGAACACCACCAGCTAAACATATATTTCCATCAGTGTTTTAACAAAGCAAACATGTTTTGGTTTTTTTAAAGGCTTACTGAAACCCACTACTACCCACCACGCAGTCTGATAGTTTATACATCAATGATGAAATATTAACATTGCAACACATGCCAATACGGCCTTTTTAGTTCACTAAATTGCAATTTTAAATTTCCCGGGAGTTTCGTCTTGAAAACGTCGTGTAATGATGACGTGTACGCAAGACGTCACAGGTTTTTAGGAAATATGAGCACTGCACACACACACAGCTAAAAGTTGTCTGCTTTAACCACATTATTACACAGTATTTTGGAGATCTGTGTTGCTGAATCTTTTGCAATTTGTTCAAATAATATTGGAGAAGTCAAAGTAGAAAGATGGAGTTGGGAAGCTTTAGCCATTAGCCACATAAACACACGGTGATTCCTTGTTTAACATTCCGGGCGGTGAAACTTTACTCTGAATCCCGATTGAATGTCAACAAGCAGGTTTCGGTGAGAAAATTGTGGTAAAAAGTCGCTTCTTACCGGAGATCAGCTGAGCTTGTGCCGTCCATAGCTGCCGTCGACTGTGGAGAGACACACCTCCAACTGTCAGGTACTGTTAAACTCTATTCCGTCGCTATCAATATCCTCAAACACAAATTTTTCATCCTCGCTCAAATTAATGGGGAAATTGTCGTTTTCTCGGTCAGAATAGCACTTTTTGTTGGAGGCTCCCATTAAAAACAATGTGAATATGTGAGGAGCCCCCACACTTGTGACGTCATCGTCTGCGACTTCCGTAAAGGCAAGGCTTTTTTGTCAGCACCAAAAGTTGCGAACTTTATCGTTGATGTTCTCTACTAAATCCTTTCAGCAAAAATATGGCAATATCGTGAAATGATCAAGTATGACACATAGAATGGACCTGCTATCCCCGTTTAAATAAGAAAATCAAATTTCAGTAGGCCTTTCAGTCTATATTTTTACAAATTACTAATTACATTAAATAAAAATTGCTCACCGGCCCGAGGAATTTTCAATACGAGGCTGTATTGAACACGTGCACACATGGAGCGCATCCACACACAAAAGCAGTACAAGAGAAGCAACAAGTTGCAGTCATGTTGTTACGATAGAATATACATTAGGTGGTAGCTGACGTTAGTCACTAAACTTTGTTTAATCGCTATCAAAACACAAAGCAAATGCTCTTGATTTTTCATCAATGCATAGTGAAAGATGTAAGAATGCGTGATATACAGTAATGCTGAAAGCACATTGGAAATTCAGCGCCCTCTAGGCATCCACGTTAATGTTGCAAACAGCCCGTTGAAACATCACAAAAACTCACACCACCACTTGAAGAATACTAGTAAGTGAATGAGAGATGTACAGTTCGTTCCTCGTTATCGTTTCCTGTTGATATGGAGCCACCATTAGGAAGTACAAGCCACAAACAAAAGCGCCCAGCAATTCAAACCCCACACCAATTGTACTGTGTACTGTATGATGATGCTGTTATTGATTATGCAGACATGTTAGGCTTTATCATCACATATTTATAAATTAATATTTTGGACTCAGGGTAAATAAAATGGGGTTTCTGATCATTAATGGGCTGATTTTCCCACATATAAAAAATACTAACATTTTGATATGATAAATCTCAAATGTTGTGAACGCTGAAACGCAAACATGTGAGGATCCACTGTATACACACCGTTTGTCTCTTTCGCTTACAATATCTATCTGCTCTTCTATTTTCCTTTAGCGGCCAATCCATTTTCAACAATCTCTTTCATGCATCTGCCGTCTTTGATTAATGGTCTGGTGTTGTGGTAGTTTATCCCAACCACCTCCTGTGCCAATTCCCCGTCCACTGATTACATGCAACCAACCATCTGAGGACTTGCATGTTATGCCCTGAGACAGATGCACCATTAACCTTCCCGCAATCCACCCCAAGGTCATGGTCCACGGAAAGCGATAAGAATGCATACGAGGTGTTGCATGGCAAGTCACCTGTCCCCTGTTCGGCAGGACACATTGACAAGCCACTTAGGCTTGACTAATGCTTCTTTCACTGTTACTGATGATCTAGCCCACAGGGGTAGGAGAGGAAGATGGTCAAGCATGTGGGCGCTGTTCAGCAAAGCATTGGTCATTGTAGGCTCTTAACCCTGCTCGATGGGAAGATTGATCCGCGCATGGTGTGGACCAATGTTCCTCTTAATAGTTCATGTCCATCCATTTTCAAACGCTTGTCCTTGTCTGCGTGGCAGCGGTGCTGGAGCCTACCCCAGCTGCACTCATGTGTCTGAGCAAACTCCCTGAGCATTCCTTGAACAGCATGTGAGCAACATCACAAAGACACACTGTTGCCAAACCAGCATTACACATCTGTCCAAACTTTAAAAACCGTAACAAGTTAAACAGTTTATTATAATAATCAAATAACAGCAGTCATTTTTATCAGAATATTTTCTAATGTAAATGATTTGGCCCACTGACAATGAAAATAAAGAAAATCTTTTTTTTCATGAGCTGTTTGGTTAGGTGGGGTTCTTGCTGTGGAACAATTTGAGACATGTACCCCTTTTGAAGATCACATTTTGGTCATCGGTTTAAAACATTCACTTTTTGCACAATAAGATGTGTGCTGTAGCACAAGCATGGGATAAAGTGTACAACTCTGTCTGTAAAATACACAATTGCAGAGTTTATTTTTATTTTTGTAATAGCATGTATGTAACCTAGGAACAGCATTTCATGATTAATATCTAAAAAATTACATTCTTAATACATGACACTAGAATGAGCACACATGTGTTTGGGGAGTGTGGGTGTACAGGGCTTGTTCGTTTTGTCAATATATGAGTTAGCATGCAGCATTTAAATAACCTGCAAAACACCAACCCGTAAACATAACAAGTTGTTAATGACATTGACTGGCTGCGAGTGAACCGTATCACAATTTAACAACCTAACATTTAAGGTTTTATGTATTGTGTTAAAGTTGTACGACTATTTTTGTGGCCATGAACGCATCACTGGCTGAGCTGAATACGTGCATCGTTTGACACAAATGAAAGAGAGCAAGCAACTCCTCTCAATACAACATATAGTTGTTTTTTGGTGTGATTACAGCAGAAAGGGAACAGTTTTGCTAGGTAGCAGATTTGTCGCTGATGTTGTTTTGGTGTGGTTACGGCTGACAGTAATCAGTTTCACTCAATAAAAGGATTGTTGATGCAGACCGAGCTACTCCTCCTTAAAACGTCTCAGCTGATGTCGTCATTGTTTCATCTGTTGTGATCACTTGTTGAAAATATTATTTTCGGATGAACGGCGTGGCGAAGTTGGGAGACTGGCCGTGCCAGCAATCTGAGGGTTACTGGTTCAATCCCCACCTTCTACCATCCTAGTCACGTCCGTTGTGTCTTTAAGAAAGACGCTTCACCCTTTCTCCTGATTGGTCCTGGGTAGCGCCATGCATGGCAGCTCTCGCCATCAGTGTGTAAATGTGTGAATGTGTGTGTGTGAATGGGTGAATGTGGAAATAATGTTAAAGCGTTTTGAGTTCCTTAAAAAAAGGTTAAAAAAAAGCGCTATACAAGTCCATTTTCGATGGGAGACAGGTCTGGACTGCAGGCAGGCCAGGAAAGTACCCGCACTCTTTTTTTACGAAGCCACGCTGTTGTAACACGTGCTGAATGTGGCTTGGCATTGTCTTGCTGAAATAAACAGGGGTGTCCATGAAAAAGACAATGCTTAGATGGCAGCATAATGTTGTTCCAAAACCTGTATGTACCTTTCAGCATTAATAGTGCCTTCACAGATGTGTAAGTTACCCATGCCTTGGGCACTAATGCACCCCCATACCATCACGGATGCTGGCTTTTAAACTTTACGTCGATAACAGTCTGGATGGTTCGTTTCCCCTTTGGTCCAAATGACACAATGTCGAATATTTCCAAAAACAATTTGAAATGTGGACTCGTCAGACCACAGAGCACTTTTCCTATTTGCATCAGTCCATCTTAGGTTTACTCAGGCCCAGAGAAGCCGGCGGTGTTTCTGGATGTTTTTAATAAATGGCTTTCATTTCGCATAGTAGAGCTTTAACTTGCACTTACAGATGTAACGACCAACTGTGTGACAGTGCTGTTCTGAAGTGTTCCTGAGCCCATGTGGTGATATACTTTAGAGATGGATGTCAGTTTTTTTTATACAGTCCCGTCTGAGGGATCGAAGGTCACGGTCATTCAATGTTGGTTTCCGGCCATGCCGCTTGCGTGGAGTGATTTCTCCAGATTTCCCAACTTCTTTGTCACGTGTTGCTGGTATCAAATTCGAAAGTTTATGATTATTTGCAAAAAAAATGTTTATCGCGGTCGTACGTGATCACGGAGTGACACTTCTGGATGTGGACATATCGGGCCGTTTTGGAGTGATAGACGCGTGCTGGCTAGACGTGCTAACTAGCATGGGAATAATTCGGCGGCTACATCCAGCGGCCTGTGAAGCAGGGGAGTATAGTAGCAGCCGGGGCCGTCTACGGAGCAGACGCCAGCGGTGTGATCGGAAACGCGGATGTCGAGCGGGGCTAAAAACAAAGCAGAAGGCTAATCCCCACAGAACACCGCTTCCCTCCATCCTGAAGCCGGATTTAAATGGAAGATGCAAGAATACTGGTCTGGGTAAGGAGTCAGTAAAATTAGAACAAGTTTTTTCTGCCTTTAGTGTTTCAGAATTGGACATGTGTTCTACCGAGGTGGCTAACTATGATGCGTGCAGTTTATCAAAGCAACAATCAAACAATCGGAAAATTCCTGTCGTATCAATTCCTAGATATGGTCGTAATTATACTAAATGCACTGAGCATAATAAACACAACATTATTAATATTGCTACTACGGATAATTTGATCAAAAATTCCCTAAAACAGCCCACTACCTATAATATAGGTTTTTTAAACATAAGATCATTGTCTCCCAAAACGTTGTTAGTTAATGATATTATCAGAGACAACAATCTTAACGTCATCGGTCTCAGCGAAACCTGGCTTAAACCAAACGACTTTTTTGCGCTAAATGAGGCATGTCCTCCTAACTTTACACATGCGCATATTGCCCGTCCTCTTAAAAGGGGTGGGGGGGGGTCGCACTAATATACAACAAAAACTTTAACCTTAGTCCTAACATAAATAATAAATATAAATCGTTTGAGGTGCTTACTATGAGGTCTGTCACACCGCTGCCTCTACACCTGGCTGTTATCTACCGCCCCCCAGGGCCCTGTTTGGACTTTATCAATGAATTCTCAGAGTTTGTTGCTGATCTAGTGACACACGCTGATAATATAATCATAATGGGGGACTTTAATATCCATATGAATACCCCATCGGACCCACCGTGTGTAGCGCTCCAGACTATAATTGATACCTGTGGTCTCACACAAATAATAAATGAACCCACGCATCGCAACGGTAATACGATAAACCTAGTGCTTGTCAGGGGTATCACCGTTTCCAAAGTTACGATACTCCCGTATACTAAAGTATTGTCCAATCATTACCTTATAAAATTTGAGGTTCAGACGCATGTTCGGCAAACTAATAATAATAATAACTGCTATAGCAGCCGCAACATTAATACGGCCACAACGACAACTCTTGCTGACCCACTGCCCTCGGTAATGGCACCATTCCCAAAATATGTGGGCTCTATTGATAACCTCACTAACAACTTTAACGACGCCCTGCGCGAAACCATTGATAACATAGCACCGCTAAAGTTAAAAAAGGCTCCAAAAAAGCACACCCCGTGGTTTACAGAAGAAACTAGAGCTCAGAAATTATTATGTAGAAAGCTGGATTGCAAATGGCGCACGACTAAACTTGAGGTGCACCATCAAGCATGGAGTGATGGTTTAATAACTTATAAACGCATGCTTACCTTAGCTAAAGCTAAATATTACTCAAATCTCATCCACCGTAATAAAAACGATCCTAAATTTTTGTTTAGTACGGTAGCATCGCTAACCCAACAAGGGACCCCTTCCAGTAGCTCCACCCACTCAGCTGATGACTTTATGCAATTCTTTAGTAAGAAAATTGAAGTCATTAGAAAGGAGATTAAAGACAATGCGTCCCAGCTACAACGGGGTTCTATTAACACTGATACGATGGTATATACGGCGGATACTGCCCTCCAAAATAGTTTCTCTCGTTTTGAGGAAATAACATTAGAGGAATTGTTACAACGTGTAAATGGAATAAAACAAACAATATGTTTACTTGACCCTCTTCCTGGGAAACTGATCAAGGAGCTCTTTGTATTATTAGGTCCATCAGTGCTAAATATTATAAACTTATCACTTTCCTCGGGCACTGTTCCCCTAACATTCAAAAAAGCGGTTATTCATCCTCTTCTTAAAAGACCTAACCTCGATCCTGACCTCATGGTAAACTACCGACCGGTGTCTCACCTTCCCTTTATTTAAAAAATCCTCAAAAAAATTGTTGCGGAGCAGTTAAATGAACACTTAGCGTGTAACAATCTATGTGAAACCTTTCAATCCGGTTTCAGGACAAATCACTCCACGGAGACAGCCCTCGCAAAAATGACTAATGATCTATTGCTAACGATGGATTCTGATGCGTCATCTATGTTGCTGCTCCTCGATCTTAGCGCTACTTTCGATACTGTCGATCATAATATTTTATTAGAACGTATCAAAACACGAATTGGTATGTCAGACTTAGCCCTGTCTTGGTTTAACTCTTATCTTACTGATAGGATGCAGTGTGTCTCCCATAACAATGTGACCTCGGACTACGTTAAGGTAACGTGTGGAGTTCCCCAGGGTTCGGTCCTTGGCCCTGCACTCTTCAGCATCTACATGCTGCCGCTAGGTGACATCATACGCAAATACGGTGTTAGCTTTCACTGTTATGCTGATGACACCCAACTCTACATGCCCCTAAAGCTGACCAACACGCCGGATTGTAGTCAGCTGGAGGCGTGTCTTAATGAAATTAAACAATGGATGTCCGCTAACTTTTTGCAACTCAACGCCAAAAAAACGGAAATGCTGATTATCGGTCCTGCTAGACACCGAACTCTATTTAATAATACAACTCTAACATTTGACAACCAAACAATTAAACAAGGCGACACGGTAAAGAATCTGGGTATTATATTCGACCCAACTCTCTCCTTTGAGTCACACATTAAAAGCGTTACTAAAACGGCCTTCTTTCATCTCCGTAATATCGCTAAAATTCGCTCCATTCTGTCCACTAAAGACGCTGAGATCATTATCCATGCGTTTGTTACGTCTCGCCTCGACTACTGTAACGTATTATTTTCCGGTCTCCCCATGTCTAGCATTAAAAGATTACAGCTGGTACAAAATGCGGCTGCTAGACTTTTGACAAGAACAAGAAAGTTTGATCCCATTACGCCTGTACTGGCTCACCTGCACTGGCTTCCTGTGCACTTAAGATGTGACTTTAAGGTTTTAATACTTACGTATAAAATACTACACGGTCTAGCTCCATCCTATTTTGCCGATTGTATTGGACCATATGTCCCGGCAAGAAATCTGCGTTCAAAGGACTCCGGCTTATTAGTGATTCCCAAAGCCCAAAAAAAGTCTGCGGGCTGTAGAGCTTTTTCATTTCGGGCTCCAGTACTCTGGAATGCCCTCCCGGTAACAGTTCGAGATGCCACCTCAGTAGAAGCATTTAAGTCTCACCTTAAAACTCATTTGTATACTGTAGCCTTTAAATAGACTCCCTTTTTAGACCAGTTGATCTGCCGTTTCTTTTCTTTTTCTCCTATGTCCCACTCTCCCTTGTGGAGGGGGTCCGGTCCGATCCGGTGGCAATGTACTGCTTGCCTGTGTATCGGCTGGGGACATCTCTGCGCTGCTGATCCGCCTCCGCTTGGGATGGTTTCCTGCTGGCTCCGCTGTGAACGGGACTCTCGCTGCTGCGTTGGATCCGCTTTGGACTGGACTCTCGCGACTGTGTTGAATCCATTTGGGATTGAACTTTCACAGTATCATGTTAGACCCGCTCGACATCCATTGCTTACCTCCTCTCCAAGGTTCTCATAGTCATCATTGTCACCGACGTCCCACTGGGTCATTATTGTCACCGATGTCCCACTGGGTGGGAGTTTTCCTTGCCCTTATGTGGGCCTACCGAGGATGTCTTAGTGGTTTGTGCAGCCCTTTGAGACACTAGTGATTTAGGGCTATATAAGTAAACATTGATTGATTGATTGATCAGTTTGAACATCAAATATGTTGTCTTTGTAGCAGATTCAACTGAATATGGGTTGAAAAGGATTTGCAAATCATTGTATTCCGTTTATATTTACATCTAACACAATTTCCCAACTCATATGGAAACAGGGTTTGTATATTAGTTCAGTGTATGCATATTAATTTTGTCATAGAGGCTACTAGGGGCTATGTGTTGGCCTGTGCAGGCTGTGATCTTTCACCCCATATACGACAGCCCGCCAGACACCCGCCAGTGGGTATTGACGGACAGCGAAACTCGGAGACGTTCTGCGGAGTTGCCGTGCAGCAGCCACAAATCTTGTGGAAATCTGGGATGATCATTTCACAGGCAGCTTGGCCCTCGTCTTGTTTTAAAGATAAACTGTCACACAATTGCTAAGCTTGAGGGACACCCAGTCCTTGTCCAAGTCCAATCTTGTCTTCAGTCTCGTAAGCTAACATAGCAGCCCTGGCTCTCGCGTTGTTTTTAAAGACAAAAAAACGTCAAATGATTTCTAGTTTTGCGTGATACGCAATCTTTGTTTTTACACTTGATTTATCTGAAGATTCACAACTGATTCCTATTTATCGTGGTGGCTGCTGCTGACGCAGCCAAATCACTCACATATTAAACCGAATATCCAGTCACATTGTTTTATTATTCACAGTCATCCTTGGCTTATTAAAGCCAATTGGTTCCATGCCTAACTGTGGCTAACTAATGTCCACAAAGTAGGATTATTATCAATAAATCAAATATTTTCATAGTAAAAGCACAACAAAACTGTTTACCTCTTAAATACGTTTTTTAACATTATTAGAGCCCTGTAAACATGAAATAACACCCATATTGTCACCTTTACGCTCATTTCTCAATATAGTTGCCTTGAGTGTGTTTTACTGAAGATTACAAGCGATCCTCCAAGCATCATTGCTATGGCCATTTCCCGGCCACTACAAAATGTGGAAATACTTAATCACATCCTGGGTAATTCCTCTAAATTAGAACTGGGCTTTCGGTGTGCTGAAACCACGGGCTGCAGGCCAAATCCTCACTAATGTGGAAAAGTGTTTATTGATGAGCCAGGAGTTGAAGATGAAGTGCTTCAAAAAGTTTTTCTACCCAAAGTTGGTCAACTTGATTTTAGTGGTGAGAAAACAATTAGTGCAAGATTTGCCATCATTTTGTTGTTATCACTGTTCAACCTTGTCCCACTTGGTGAATATCTTAACCGATTGTCACAACAAATTATTAAAAAATGAGACAAATATTGCCGTGTAGTGCATATAACAATAGAAATAAGACCTAATTTAACACTTCATTTAGACTCAAGTACAATGACACTTTCACTGCCTCACACACACGCAAATGTGTAACAAGGCAATCGGTTAACATTGCCCTTTAAAGATTATCTAACCTTCAGCTTGCTTGTGACTGTGATCATGATAAGCAAGAGAAAATCAATTAAAACTGACAGTTTGTCATTCATGGCATACAGCAGAGTTAGAACGCTGAACACATTAACTCATGCTGCTAATTTGCCAGAAAGTTTTTTTTTTTTACCTTTTTATTTAGTCCATTTTTTTCACAAACTGAAAAGAACAAACATACTCTCGCGACCTGCAAAGTTCCTCGCTGCGACTTTGGATTTATTGCGGGTCATCATTGACTCCATTGAATTAACAAGAAAAGAAATCGAAGTCGGAGAAATGGGGGCATTTTAGTACCAACCAATAGACAAAATATTGCAACAGAGGCTGTAATAAGTACATGGACAGAATTGGGCGTTTTCCCATTTTTTACCGACTATTTAAAGAAACCAGTGAATACAAATGACAAAGGTAATTCAAAACAAGTATTGATTTTATTTGATCAAAAACTAGTCATTTGAAATGACACTGCATACACTGTATCTTATAACAAAATTCTAATTTGTATAATTAGGGACCGATGTCCCTTTGGGATAGAGGAAGAGGAGCCTATCGAATTTCTAAGGTTTTATTATTATTCTTTATTATTATTATCATACCGCCGCATCTTTGAGCTGTAATTTGACCCCCTTAATATGTTTCAAAACTCACCAAATTTGACACACACATCAGGACTGGCGAAAATAAATTGCGATCTAATCAAAAAACCAAACCCCAAAACTCAAAATTGCACTCTAGCACCCCCTAGGAAGAAAACACAGACAAAGCTGTCCCTAACTTCCAGTAGGAATGCCGTAGAAACATGAAACAAAAACCACTACGCAGGTCTCGTTTAGACCTATATTTCATACACTGACACCTCCCGGCTAAAATCAACAGGACGTTTGTCATTCCCACTTCAATACAAAAGTTGGCTAAAAAATGTTGCTTTTTTTTTCAAACATTATCTCCTCTGAGGCTGTTTGTCGTTTGGGCTTCAAATAAACACATAAGAGAGATTGAACCCTTCTGATTAAAAGTTGATGAACGCGTTTTAATTACTACCCCGGTTTGGATTTTATGAGCCCGCAAAGAACCTGTGCGCTAGTGCTGGAGCACTGCTGCTGTCACAAAGTGGCGGCTTCCTGCTCAGACAAAACTGCTTCTAACTCACTGTAGGACTGTCATACACACGAAACAAATACCTCAATATAGGTCTCGATGAGACCTATATTTCATACACTGACCACCCGCAACTAAAATCAACAGGAAGTTTGCTATTCACACTTCAATACAACAGCTGCATTCCATTCACTATGCATTAGAGTCTCAAAATGGCGGCACCAAGGCATCCTTATAAAATGCCCAAGCCACTTTACAACTGTTATTACTATGAGACTGATAATAATAAATAAATGGGTTGTACTTGCATAGCGCTTTTCTACCTTCAAGGTACTCAAAGCTGTATAACACATGTGTATACAACTTTTTCTCTGTGTAATAATGCATCCATCCATCTTCTACCGCTTATCCGTCCATTGCTGCTTGCAGCTTTAATGTTATTTTTGGACCAGATATTAATTGTATATTTTATGCAAGAATTTTCAAAGAACTGTATTAAGCGCTTACTCCGGGAGGCATTACTTCTCTTACCAAAAATGTAGCATTGTACATGCAAGAAACATTGAGATAATAAATTGGAAACCTAAAACTTATGTCTTGAAAAAAATACTTTTGTAAAATAAAATTATAGCATTGCATGCAAATAAATAAACTCTAATAAATCATGCATGCAAATAATTAAATAAAGATACTCATTTTAATCAAATAGTAATCAAAATCACTGCGATGACTTGTCCAGGGTATACCCCGCCTTTGGACCGATTGTAGCTGAGATAGGCACCAGCGCCCCCCGCGACCCCAAAGGGAATAAGCAGTAGAAAATGGATGGATGGAATCACAATCAATCACATTTCTAAGATCAAAAACTGCAAAAACTACTGTGTTTGAATAAAATACTACTGTAAATAAAAATGTAGTATTGTACATCGGATGCAAATAAATAGTCAAGTAAAACATTGAGATGACTATATAGTTTTAGTAAGTGGACAAATGCAGGCTTTTCCCTGAAATATCCTGGGCTTTTTGTTAGTGTGTACTGATGTTAGAGACAATGTTGAACATGTAATATATCACTATATTGATGATTAAATGTGTTATAATTCAAATATACTTTTGCAGCAGCAAACATGTGTACGAGATCTTTGGCTTGGATGTGCAGAGCCACTACTTTACTGATCGCTATGTGCCTTGTTCTTTTTTATCACGCTGGGCATGGTACCTTTTATAAAGGCTTTTCCCACAGCAAGCTGCTTCTTCGGTGGAGTTTGTTGTTGCTGTCTTGTTCGCCTCGTAAAGAGTTGCATTTCCCCAACTCGAATCAATGCTGTTTCAGATGCAGTAATAAATGTGTTGCGTTGCTGCCTTTTTTAAAGAAACTCTGCAGCGTGCATTCACTTGTTCCACGCCTGTTGAACCAAATCTAAAGCACTGGCCACACTTTTCTTTTCTTTGGAACTAACGTCTCACTCTCGTTAGCATTAGCATTGGCCATGTTTTGCTATGCTTGTGGATTTCACCTAAGTATGTACGGGAGCGGGGAAGGGCTATAGAACCTTCTGGGGGCAAAAAATATGCCAGAGAAAGAGGAGAAAACATTGTTTTTTTAAATCGTTTGCAACTCTGCAACAACAACAAAAATGTTGATCAAATCGATATATTGCCCAGTCCTAGATGGAATAAAAGCCGACCTGTTTTGCCGATTGTAATACATCAGATGAGGACCAAGCACATATTCTACATACAGAAATGTTTTAACAATAAAGATTCATTTTAATATTTAAAACGTTGTCTATATTTGATTAGTCGGTGAGGAAGTAGATTACATACAAATGATTCTCTTCCTCTCCTTACCCTCAAAAAGGTTGCTACAAATATTTAACAGGTACAGTATATGTATTTATTTAGTAAATTAAGGATGAAATGTGAATATACAACAATTTAGATGTCACTGACATATAATCCTTAAATTCCAAGTAATTTACTGCGTCGTGGAAAGTCGGTTTGTCCATTCATTCATCCAATTTTTTACCAATTGTCCCTCTTATTGTTGCGGGGGGTCTGGAGCCTATTCCACTACACAGTTGCGAAAGTCGCCACCTCATCGCAGGACCATCCATCCATTTTCTATCGCTTATTCCCTTTGGGTTCGTAAGGGGCGCTAGAGCTTATCTCAGCAACAATCGGGCGGAAGGCGGGGTACACCCTGGAAGTCGCCACCTCATCAAAGGGCCAACACAGATAGACAGACAACATTCACACACTAGGGCCAATTTAGTGTTGCCAATCAACCTATCCCCAGGTGCATGTCTTTGGAAGTGGGAGGAAGCCAGAGTACTTGGAGTGAACCCATGCAGTCACGGGGAGAACATGCAAACTCCACACAGAAAGATCCCGAGCGCAGAATCAAACCCAGGACCTTTGTATTGTGAGGCAGACACACTTACCCCTCTGCCACGGTGCTGCCCCATCGCAGACCAACAAAGATTATTATATTTAATCTACTCTTTAAAAGAAGCCTTTGCATTGTAGTTTAAAGTAGTGTCAAAATAACTGTAGACAACACAGTAGGAGTCAGCAATTAATTTTTTGTCAAATGCATATAAGAGCTGTAGAAAACCACAGTAGAAAGAAGTGTGTTGCTTACATTTCACCAGCCAAATTTTAACAATAACAGTCAACTGCTAGCATGTGACATACTCTTGACTCGATTTTTTGAAAAATAAAGCTGAAATGACTAGTGCATGTAAGTTTGGACTTCACAGAGACGTATGGAACATGGAGAGAGCGAACAAGGACAATAATGTAATTAATATGTGCATGTAGTGTTGCCCACTTGGCGACTTTGTTGCTAAATCTGGCAACTTACCAACCCTTTTGGCGGCTTTTATTGTAAACAGCCACTAGCGATAAATCTAGCGCCTTTTTCCAGTGTTATTGGAGACTTTTTTTTGTTTTGGAGACTCCGAGGTAAAAGTACGCAAAGAGTAGTTGAGGGATGCTACCAGTCAGCTGGTGCGCAAGCATAAACCCCCACAGGGTGGGAATTGCAGGGCGTCGTGCTTGCGCAAATTTTTTCCTTCTGGACTTCAATGGTGCATTCGATTTGTACTGGGAAGTCAGAAATTCACAGTTCCTAGTTCCTATACCATGAATTGATTTACGTGGACCCCGATTAAACAAGTTGAAAAATGTATTCGGAATATGTACTGTGCAATCTACTAATAAAAGTTTCAATCAATCAATTAACCAGGTTTCAACTGGAATTTTAAATTTAAATGTTTTTTTTACTCTCACACTTAAATAAAACACTGAATTTGATTTGCCTACCGTACACAATTTCAGTAACTACTCACCTCGTCTATGTATGTGTGTGTCTCTATGTGACAAAAGTTGAACATCTAGCATCATGTCTGTCAGTGCAGAGAGAAGACCCACACGCCTGCTTTGTCTGCAAACAAAATGCGCATTTGCAAAGCTGCTACTTTTTCTGCCTTGGTTTACAGAGCGAGAAGTAAACATAACTATTTCTTTACTTTCACGTAAAGCTAATATAAATCACTGCAATGTCCCAATTCCATCGTTCATGTTAATGAGCTAGTCATTAAATTTAATTTGTTAGCTAATATCACATGGGACAGACTTCTCTCCTCACTATTATTCTTATTCATTATCCCGGAGAACTACTGTCCTCCACAGTAGATATTTGTTCTTAGGATTTACTAAAGCACTATACAGTTTTAATGGACTTTCTGCAAATATACAAGTCAAAGATCCTCAATGACAGCATTAGTGTTTTTAAGAATTCCGGTGCAAAAATGTGACTTTTGTTTTTTTTAATTAACTGGCGAGCAACTTGTAGAGTAAGATCAAATGATGAGAAAGAGAGGATCTAATATGGAACCTTAGGGAATACTAATGAAGTTGAACGAAGGGTTTCTGACTGCATCTAAACAAGACAAGCTACAGGCTACACCTTAGCTACACAAATCACATTACAAAAAATCTTTAACTGCCAAAAAGGAGAGGGCTTTGAGTAATGCCTCAGTCGTGTAAATCACAAGTTTGGACCACAGTGTTGTATGTTTGCTAGCAAAATTAAACATCAATGCAATGATCTGCCAATGTGTTTGCTGTGGTCCAAATTGCTCTATACAACAGGAGCACGTGAGTGTTTTTAGTAATTTGCTGCAAAAATGTTTGTCTCACAAGTTTTGAAATCAACTTTGGGACCTGTTTGGTGTCATCCCCGAGCCGCATTTGACCCTCGGGCTACCAGTTGAATAGCCCTCTCCACAAATATCAGTACTTATCGTTTGAAAATGTACAATTTTTAAGTACATATCTTGAAAACAAAACATCATAGCAATATATTTTCCAGGCATGGTCGAAAATAAAGGTTATAAACATTACATAGTTTCACCCAGTCACATTACTTTCATCTCCACACGCTCCGATCGATTCAGAGATGCATTAAAAAGCTGCTTTTACCAGCATTTATGTCACTGCATGTTGCATGTCGTTATTATTAGTTTATGACAAGATTAGATGGAAATAATCCTTTATCCTACCTTTTTGTGTTTCCTCATAGCCTGAACCAAAGGGGGAGGGGCTCCCTCTGCCCCCTCGGCTGAGAGCTTTACTTAACGTCTAAATAAGTACGACCACCTTCTGTAGCTCTGACGTTACAATGTCGCCAGACTGCAAAACAGAGGCCATCCAAAGCTGCATGCAAGCTCATGCCAAAATACATGAACATTATGATTTGACATTGTTTAACACTATTGTTACATTTAGAAGTCAGAAAAGAGACAAAATGCTATGATGGTGAAAAACAATTTTCTTAGTAATTTCCATCCATCCATCCATCTTCTTCCGCTTATCCGAGGTCAGGTCACGGGGGCAGCAGCCTAAGTAGGGAAGACCAGACTCTCCTCTCCCAAGCCACTTCGTCCGAGCGGTAGACATTGTTTTTCCAACGTGTCCTGGGTCTTCCCCGTGGCCTCCTATGGGTCGGGCGTGCCTGAAACACCTCCCTACGGAGGCGTTCGGGTGGCATCCTGACCAGATGCCCGAACCACCTCATCTGGCTCCTCTCGATGTGGAGGAGCAGCGGCTTTACTTTGAGCTCCTCCCGGATGGCAGAGCTTCTCACCCTATCTCTAAGGGAGAGCCTCGCCACCCGGCGGAAGAAACTCATTTGGACCGCTTTTACCCGTGATCTCGTCCTTTCGATCATAACCCAAAGCTCATGACCATAGGTGAGTATGGGAACGTAGATCGACCGGTAAATTGAGAGCTCTGCCTTACGGCTCAGCTCTTTCTTCACCACAACAGATTGATACGGCGCCCGCATTACTGAAGACGCCGCACCGATCCGCCTGTCGATCTCACGATCCACTCTTCCCTCACTCGTGAACAAGACTCCAAAATACAGGAACTCCTCCACTTTGGGCATGGTCTCCTCCCCAACCCGGAGATGGCACTCCACCCTTTTCCGGGCGAGAACCATGGACTCAGACTTGGAGGTGCCGATTCACATCCCAGTTGCTTCACTGCGAACCGATCCTGTGAGAGCTGAAGATCCTGGCCAGCTGAAGCCATCAGAACCACATCATCTGCAAAAAGCAGAGACTTTATCCTTCAGCCACCAAACCGGATCCCCTCAACGCCTTGACTGCGCCCAGAAATTCTGTCCATAAAAGTTATGAACAGAATCGGTGACAAAAGACAGCCTGGGCGGAGTCCAAGCCTCACTGGAAACGAGTCCGACTTACTGCCGTCAATGCGGACCAAGCTCTGACACTGATTGTACAGGGAGCGGACCGCCACAATAAGACAGTCCGATACCCCATACTCTCTGAGCAGTCCCCACAGGACTTCCCGATGGACACGGTCGAATGCCTTCTCCAAGTCCACAAAGCACATGTAGACTGGTTGGGCAAACTCCCGTGCACCCTCAAGGACCCTGCCGAGAGTATAGAGCTGGTCCATAATAAATTTACATCAATCAATCAATCAATCAATGTTTACTTATATAGCCCTAAATCACTAGTGTCTCAAAGGGCTGCACAAACCACTACGACATCCTCGGTAGGCCCACATAAGGGCAAGGAAAACTCACACCCAGTGGGACATCGGTGACAATAATGACCCAGTGGGACGTCGGTGACAATGATGACTATGAGAACATGATACTGTGATACTGATGATACTGATGACTATGAGAACATATGAGAACATGATACTGTGAAAGATCAATCCATAATGGATCCAACACAGTCGCGAGAGTCCAGTCCAAAGCGGATCCAACACAGCAGCGAGAGTCCCGTTCACAGCGGAGCCAGCAGGAAACCATCCCAAGCGGAGGCTGATCAGCAGCGCAGATATGTCCCCAGCCGATACACAGGCGAGCAGTACATGGCCACCGGATCGGACCGGACTCCCTCCACAAAGGGAGAGTGGGACATAGAAGAAAAAGAAAAGAAACGGCAGATCAACTGGTCTAAAAAGGGAGTTCATTTAAAGGCTAGAGTATACAAATGAGTTTTAAGGTGAGACTTAAATGCTTCTACTGAGGTAGCATCTCGAACTGTTACCGGGAGGGCATTCCAGAGTACTGGAGCCCGAAATGAAAAAGCTCTACAGCCCGCAGACTTTTTTTGGGCTTTGGGAATCACTAATAAGCCGGAGTCCTTTGAACGCAGATTTCTTGCCGGGACATATGGTACAATACAATCGGCAAAATAGGATGGAGCTAGACCGTGTAGTATTTTATACGTAAGTAGTAAAACCTTAAAGTCACATCTTAAGTGCACAGGAAGCCAGTGCAGGTGAGCCAGTACAGGCGTAATGTGATCAAACTTTCTTGTTCTTGTCAAAAGTCTAGCAGCCGCATTTTGTACCAACTGTAATCTTTTAATGCTAGACATGGGGAGACCGGAAAATAATACGTTACAGTAGTCGAGGCGAGACGTAACAAACGCATGGATAATGATCTCAGCGTCTTTAGTGGACAGAATGGAGCGAATTTTAGCGATATTGCGGAAATGAAAGAAGGCCGTTTTAGTAACGCTTTTAATGTGTGCCTCAAAGGAGAGAGTTGGGTCGAATATAATACCCAGATTCTTTACCGTGTCGCCTTGTTTAATTGTTTGGTTGTCAAATGTTAGAGTTGTATTATTAAATAGAGTTCGGTGTCTAGCAGGACCGATAATCAGCATTTCCGTTTTTTTGGCATTGAGTTGCAAAAAGTTAGCGGACATCCATTGTTTAATTTCATTAAGACACGCCTCCAGCTGACTACAATCCGGCATGTTGGTCAGCTTTAGGGGCATGTAGAGTTGGGTGTCATCAGCATAACAGTGAAAGCTAACACCGTATTTGCGTATGATGTCACCTAGCGGCAGCATGTAGATGCTGAAGAGTGCAGGGCCAAGGACCGAACCCTGGGGAACTCCACACGTTACCTTAACGTAGTCCGAGGTCACATTGTTATGGGAGATGCACTGCATCCTGTCAGTAAGATAAGGGTTAAACCAAGACAGGGCTAAGTCTGACATACCAATTCGTGTTTTGATACGTTCTAATAAAATATTATGATCGACAGTATCGAAAGCAGCGCTAAGATCAAGGAGCAGCAACATAGATGACGCATCAGAATCCATCGTTAGCAATAGATCATTAGTCATTTTTGCGAGGGCTGTCTCCGTCGAGTGATTTGCCCTGAAACCGGATTGAAAGGTTTCACACAGATTGTTAGACGCTAAGTGTTCATTTAACTGCTCCGCAACAATTTTTCCGAGGATTTTTGAAATAAAGGGAAGGTGAGACACCGGTCGGTAGTTTACCATGAGGTCAGGATCGAGGTTAGGTCTTTTAAGAAGAGGATGAATAACCGCTTTTTTGAATGCTAGGGGAACAGTGCCCGAGGAAAGTGATAAGTTTATAATATTTAGCACTGATGGACCTAATAATACAAAGAGCTCCTTGATCAGTTTCCCAGGAAGAGGGTCAAGTAAACATGTTTGTTTTATTCCATTTACACGTTGTAACAATTCCTTTAATGTTATTTCCTCAAAACGAGAGAAACTATTTTGGAGGGCAGTATCCGCCGTATATACAATCGTGTCAGTGTTAATAGAACCCCGTTGTAGCTGGGACGCATTGTCTTTAATCTCCTTTCTAATGACTTCAATTTTCTTACTAAAGAATTGCATAAAGTCATCAGCTGAGTGGGTGGAGCTACTGGAAGGAGTCCCTTGTTGGGTTAGCGATGCTACCGTACTAAACAAAAATTTAGGATCGTTTTTATTACGGTGGATGAAATTTGAGTAATAATTAGCTTTAGCTAAGGTAAGCATGCGTTTATAAGTTATTAAACCATCACTCCATGCTTGATGGTGCACCTCAAGTTTAGTCGTGCGCCATTTGCGTTCCAGCTTTCTACATGATAATTTCTGAGCTCTAGTTTCTTCTGTAAACCACGGGGTGCGCTTTTTTGGAGCCTTTTTTAACTTTAGCGGTGCTATGTTATCAATGGTTTCGCGCAGGGCGTCGTTAAAGTTGTTAGTGAGGTTATCAATAGAGCCCACATATTTTGGGAATGGTGCCATTACCGAGGGCAGTAGGTCAGCAAGAGTTGTCGTTGTGGCCGTATTAATGTTGCGGCTGCTATAGCAGTTATTATTATTATTAGTTTGACGAACATGCGTCTGAACCTCGAATTTTATAAGGTAATGATCGGACAATACTTTAGTATACGGGAGTATCGTAACTTTGGAAGCGGTGATACCCCTGACAAGCACTAGGTCTATCGTATTACCGTTGCGATGCGTGGGTTCATTTATTATTTGTGTGAGACCACAGCTATCAATTATAGTCTGGAGCGCTACGCACGGTGGGTCCGATGGGGTATTCATATGGATATTAAAGTCCCCCATTATGATTATATTATCGGCGTGTGTCACTAGATCAGCAACGAACACTGAGAATTCATTGATAAAGTCCGAATAGGGCCCTGGGGGGCGGTAGATAACAGCCAGGTGTAGAGGCAGCGGTGTGACAGACCTCATAGTAAGCACCTCAAACGATTTATATTTATTATTTATGTTAGGACTAAGGTTAAAGTTTTCGTTGTATATTAGTGCGACCCCCCCACCCCTTTTAAGCGGACGGGCAATATGCGCATGTGTAAAGTTAGGAGGACATGCCTCATTTAGCGCAAAAAAGTCATTTGGTTTAAGCCAGGTTTCACTGAGACCGATGACGTTAAGATTGTTGTCTCTGATAATATCATTAACTAACAACGTTTTGGGAGACAATGATCTTATGTTTAAAAAACCTATATTATAGGTTGTGGGCTGTTTTAGGGAATTGTTGATCAAATTATCCGTAGTAGCAATATTAATAATGTTGTGTTTATTATGCCCAGTGCATTCAGTATAATTACGACCATATCTAGGAATTGATACGACGGGAATGTTCCGATTGTTTGATTGTTGCTTTGATAAATTGCACGCATCATGGTTAGCCTCCTCAGTAACGGGGATTTTCCGATTGTTTGTTTGTTGCTTTGATAAACTGCACGCATCATAGTTAGCCACCTCAGTAACGGGGATTTTTCGATTGTTTGTTTGTTGCTTTGATAAACTGCACGCATCATAGTTAGCCACCTCGGTAAAACACATGTCCAACTCTGAAACACTCAAAGCAGAAAAAACTTGTTCTAATTTAACAGACTCCTTACCCAGACCAGTAGTCTCGCATCTTTCATCTAAATCCGTCTTCAGGATGGAGGGAAGTGGTGTTCTGTGGGGATTAGCCTTCTGCTTTGTCACATCTTAGCTTCGTGTGGTTCACTAAGCAACAATTTATTAGAGTAATATTGTCAAGTTATGTTTGTTTGTTTGTTTTCTCCCCTAACTTGAAAAGGATTTTGATATCTTGACCAGGGGTTTCACTGGGACTTCACTCCTTGTTTCAATCCAATGATGAGACAAATCTTTGTTTCTCCTTTTATTTTGGACTTGATTGTCTCTTTTTTTTCATTGAATAACTGAAAGGTGAAAAACCTTTGAAAAAGGTGGACAAATACAAAACAAATTAGGGACAAATATAAACAAATTACAATAAACCATTTTTAAAGTAAACGTGTTTCCAAAAGTACATATAGTGACCCTTCACAGCTTGGATTTGACATTTAAACATTTAACAACCAACCACTTGGCAATTAAAATAAATCCAACATGTCAAATCCAAACATCAAAATAATATAAAGTCATCTCACCGTCAGCCACCCTGGTCTCTGTAAACAGTTGTCACTTCTGTATTTGGTCAATTCTCCTGGAGCAGTGTTTGTTGGCCTCGTCTGTATTTGGTAATTTGTCCTCGAGCAGTGTTTATTGACCTGAAGTTTGAGCTGGAGCTGCAGACTTAAAATGAGTGGATTTTGATTGCTTCAGGTGAGAGCCTTCCTGATTAGTGATGGTCTTCAGCTGTTGGGATTTTGTGTCTGTAATTCCATGTGTGTCCTCTTGGGGAAATGGGAGCCAAACTCATATTTGGACATGAGGCCTTCTGTGTGGGTGAAGGCTTTGGCCTTCTGTAGAGTTTGCCAAAACACCTCCCACTCGATCTTTCCATGGATACATCGGGAAGATCGCCGACTGTAGGCAAACTAAGTGTGCGTGGTTGGTTTAGGTGGTCGTGGCAAGATTTTCTATTTCTGTTTGTCAGCAGGTAGTAGGACAACCAACCGTCTTACGTCTCTGTGCAGAACGGTGGCTTGGAGCTTTTCCTTTCTGCTGCTTGAATTGGGAAGGCTGGTCTTTTTTTTTTTCTCTTTGAAAAGTTGATTCCGATTCTGACATGGAGCTCATCTTCCTCGACTCTGTAGCCCAGACCGAGTGCCTTGTTGTCATCATCGCTCATCTGGTTTGATAAGATAATGGTCTTTTTCATTTTGTTTTCCTCTTCAGGGCGCTCCTTCCTCCCACTTTGACCAGTGAAGACCCATGGCTTCAACTCAAACCCTCCGGCCTTCAGGATCCTCTCCACGTTAGCTGTGATGATGTTTAGCTGGTCAAGGTTGTTGTGGGAAGTTAGGATGTCATCAACATAGCTGTCGTTGTGAAGCCCTCGACGCTCCTCTTCAAGATGGGCAAAGAGAGGGAGGTTTGCAGTTTTACGCATTGCCAGCTGTGCTATGCATCCTGCTGGTTTGTCTCCTATTTTCAGTCTTGTGATTGGGCATTCTTCTTGGTCCTCATTTTCGGCATCTCGCCAGAGGAACCTGTGAAGGTGCACTTCTTGGTCTTCCAGCCAGATTGAGTTATACATCTTTTTTATGTCACCCAGCGCAGCATGTGCTCCACTTCTGAATCGGAGAAGCACAGCTCGAATTTGGTTGAGGACGTCAGGGCCTTTCATCAGCAGGTCATTCATGCTGACGCCTCTGCACTTCTGACTGCTGTTCCAGACAATTCTCACTGGACTTGTGACTGAGTGTGGGTTAGGGGCAATGAGGTGACTGAGATACCAAACTGGTCCATCCCACTTGGTGATGGTGTCTTTGGGTAGTTTGATGGCTGTTTGTCGATCAATCATGTCATGCACTTGTGCAGCATATGCCACCTTCCACTCAGGTGTTTTTGCAAGTTGCTTTTCCGTTCTCAGGAATGTGGCCTTGACTGTTTTTCTTTTATTTGGTAGTGACATGGAGTCCTCCACCAAAGGATACCTGGCATGCCAATGTGGCTCTTTGCTGTGGTTGTCCTCCGTGACATAGGTGAGGCCTTCCTTTACCACTTCTAGCTCTCGCTCGTCTGCAAGAGTCATTTCTTTGCCGCCTGGTTGACATTTTCCACAGCGGCATCCCCCACACTTCGGGTCACATGCCGCACCAATACTGTCCCATTTCCACCACTCCAGGAAGTCCCGGTTGGAGGTTGAAGTGTTTGACCTCTGGAACGTGGTTTGAACCTGAGTGTTGGGAGGTTTTTTACAAGCTGGTCCAGTGAGTTCTTCATACCTCAAAGCAGCGGTCCTCATTGATCTCGCGAAGTGTGTTTTGGACATGTGGGCGGAAACAGTGAGGTCTTCAAAGAGTTCAGGATGAGAGCCTCCAACTGTCATTCCCAGTGGTCCGTCCCACAATACAAGGTCTCCGATACCTCTGATCCGTTGAGGTGCTAGCTGGCCTTCTCGGTGACTTATGAGCAAACTGACTTCATTGGGTCTTGTCAGAGCTTCAAGGGGGACATCCGGAAAGAATTTCTGCAGCCGTTTGGAGTCCACACTTTTATGGATGTCTACAATGCTGTCCAGACCATAACAGACCAATTGATGCGATTTCATAGTACCTCTTGTAGTCTTCACTCTGATCTTCAAGAGGTACCGCTTTGTTTCCACAATGGTCTTCATTCCTCCGACACCATGTACAATGAGTGGGATGTCTTCGCTCCTGAGGTTCAGTTTGTCTGCAGCCTTGTGGGTGATGTAATTGGTGTCGGAAGCCAGGTCGATCAGTGTTCCAATCTTTTCTCCAGCGTTTGCGGTGACCTCCAATAGTATCATCATTACTGGCAGTTCCTGCAATCCACTTTCCACTAAAAGTCCTGATTTGACTTTTGAGGTGTTGAAGGTCTTGGATGCAGCATTGGAGAACGCATCATGAAACTGCCTTGCCAGCTCTGGGGAAAGCTTCTTGACAAAGTCCTCCTGTTCTTCCGTGTACGTTCTTCTGCTTTTGCCATCCATTGAGCCAGGTTTGCTCTTTTTCTGTGCCGAGCCGCTTCTTTTGTTTGGACAGAGGTAGAAATGATGCTGAGGTACATGTTCATCCTTGCAGGCATGGTTGGTGCATAGGAAATCATCTTTGCAGTCTGAACTGTCATTATGGACATCAAGACATCTCTTGCATGCTCCCAACTTCTTAGCAGCAGCCTTCTTCTCTGCTAGCTGAAGTGCCCGGAACTGCATGCAATAGTACAGCGTCTTCCCGTGCTTCCCATCTCCACAGACAACACAACCAGTGCAGTGCAGTCGTCACTTGCTTTGGTGGATTTTGTCCTAGCAAGTCTTGGCTCAGGCTTCGATTCCCTCTTGTCAGGTTCCTCATCCAGTTGTTCCAGCTGCTCATAAATGCTCTCTTGCTCTTTGAGGAAGTCCAAGAGACTGTCAAACCTGCTTGCTGGAGTCACAGCATTCCTGGTGTCTGCTGCATAGATGAGCCATTCCTTTCTGAGAGGTCCTGGGAGTTTTCCCTCAATCGACCTGGTCACACGTGGGTTTTTGATGGTGCCAGTGTCCCCAAGCTCACTGAGATCTTGAAGCGCCTTCTCCACATCTTGGATTAGCTCCACGACTTTTCGCGGCTGGTTAGTTTTGACAGGTTGTATTCTCTGCAACTCCTCCACTATCTCTATAGCAATGGAAGTCCGGTTGCCATACCGAATCTCTAGAACACGGAAGATGTCATCGGCAGTGTTATGAGTGGTTAGACGAAGGTCTTTCCTGATCTTGTCCTCAACACTGTCCAGCAATTGGGCCTTCTTCACCTCCTTGGAACCGGTTGGCTCACCTTGTCTCTGGAGTGCTTCCCAGTCCTTTTTCCACCTGTGGAATTCACGTTTCTTTCCAGTGAACTTGGGAAGGGCTGTGGGTTTCAACTTGATGGCTGGCACAGGATGACTAGGAGCAATTAGTTCCCTCCTGACTTCTTCCTTTATCTTCTGTTGTATGAAGTCAGCCTTCTTGGAAACCAGCCTGGTGGTCTGTAGTTCCAGACCTTTTAAGCTTTTCAGAATTTCAACTACTGTATCTTTAGGGACCCATTGTCTCCACCGACCATGCACCTCCTTTGCAGTCTTTACCAGTCCTTCCAGGTGGTTCAGCATGAAGTCATATCCATCCAGGTTCATATCCTCCGGTTCCAAAGCAGTGGTGCGTTGACACTCCTCATCTGCTGCCAGAAGAGCTATGGACACTTCATCTTTTCCAAACTTGTCCCACAGGGCCTTCTGGAGTTGACCTTTGACCTTTGCCCGCTTTGACTCACACTCCTTTGAGGTATTATCTAGATCTTCTTGTTGCTCTTGGGTGAGTTCAGTTTCTCCATCTTTTAGCTGTGTCAGAAGTTTGGCCTCCCACTTGTCATTGGCTTCCATGACTTTGTCCGTTGCTGTGATGAGTGTCTTGAAACTGTCTCTGAGCTCCTCCTCAGACAAGTCATCATGGTTCCTGGTGATGCTGTTTACAAGGCGGGTGAATGATGCTTTTGCAGTTGTCCTTTCGGTCTTTAGCTGGTCAAGCGCCTTCTTGTCAGCCATATTTATAGCTCAAGTGGAGTTTAACTGAATTTGGTGAAATTACTTTTTGAGTCTTTGGTTCAGATCTCCTTTTCCTGGTTGTCCAGTGGGGGATCGGTTTTTCACTGCGGGTTTTCACTGAAAAAAAAGAGACAATCAAGTCCAAAATAAAAGGAGAAACAAAGATTTGTCTCATCATTGGATTGAAACAAGGAGTGAAGTCCCAGTGAAACCCCTTGTCAATATATCAAAATCCTTTTCAAGTTAGGGGAGAAAACAAACAAACAAACATAACTTGACAGTGAAAAACCGCAGTGAAAAACTACTTTAGTTCATTACTATATCTTACTATCAATGATTGTATTTTTCAAAATATACTGAAGCCCAAATAATAAAATAAAAAAATCAAGCTGAAACAAGCCAAAAATGGTCCAAAGGGCGCACTTTGGACACACCTGACCGAGAACATCTTGCCTTGTTTCATAGGATTACAATCGTTCAGTATGTCTTCTGTGTTCTCCTTATATATGTGTACAGGGTAGATTTGTGGCGCACCTCATCATTTCATTTGCGTGCTTCCTGTCCGGAATACCAAGTAGCTGTTAGGTGTTAGGCAGGTACAGTAGGTGTAGTAGAAATGTCTGAAGCTTCAGATGGTCATTAAAATTCTCCCTTTCATCCTTCCTTTAAATCGCCTTTTCTTGCTTGCAGGTATTAGAGGAGGAGAATAAAAGCCGCAAGCTTGTCTTTAGCCTTGACTTCAAAAGGATCCATTGAGAATATAACACTTGAAAGAAAATTTAACTAATTACAATTGACAACATGTTAACAATAGATGCTGTTGATTGAACACTTAATGATAGTTGACATGTCACTGTATATAACTTCCAAATAACAAGAATAAATGAAGGTTTACTTATTTGTGTAATTGGATGTATTTAGATAATTGCTGTTTCATTGTTTGTTTTGTTTGCTTTGTGATGAAAACATAATTCCCTACATACAAAATACTTTATTACCAGTTCATATTTAATGTGTGCAAATGAGAGTTTCCTGCATGGAGCCCCATTTGGCCCTGGAGATCGACTTTTCTGACCAATTCCTATATTACTCCCTGCATCTGCAAATGTATTATTCATACATGTGTGCTTTGTGAACTGTTACCTGCTTGCTAGTATGTTAATTAACCCTGACTGTTCTGCCAGCTTTTTCCCCCTTCCTTTAGCTCTGCCATCGGAGCACAATGCTTTCTGTTTTGAGAGATACACCTTTTCAGCCACATCAGCAGTAATGAGTGCATTAAGTCAGAAACATGGACTCACATACACACGCTAAACTAACACAGTTATTGTTATGTTGCTAGGAAGCCGACTCTGGAGTTTACACCTGCCTGGCTTCCAGCTCAAGCGGCGAGACGAGCTGGAGTGGAGTCCTCACAGTTAAAGGTAGATTTTCTGTGTATTTCGACTCCATGGAAATGAGAACTCTCATGTTGTTGCAATTGACTGAGATAAATAAAAACACTGTGGGTTGAACGTCGAGATAAATAAAAATGCTGTGGGTGAACGTCGTCGTCAAAATGCTAAATTGTGTTACTATGATGCATCTGTTACTTCTTACTCATGAAACATTAAACATTTGAAATATGGTTGTCCGAATACAATTTTTTCACTCCTGTTACAACACCGAAATTGGAGCTTTGACTATTGATCTGATACGATATCGGTGGAAAGAATGCATACTTTTATTATTTTGTAGCGTAAAATGTTAGAAAAGGCTTAATCAAGTAAAAAGACGCAAAAAGAAAATGATAGGTATGAACAAAAACTAACTTATTTATTTATTCACCATGTTGAATGGACTTATGATGTCTTTAAATTGAAGCAGAGTTTAATGTTTTATTTTTTATGACACCTAGATGCAACAATAATTCATTGAATTTAAGCTCAGGACACAGTAAGTTCGATGCTCCATCCACGTTTGTTACTGGATTCTTTCTAATACGCTTCTGGCTTGGAGACTTTGCATGTGTTTGTATTTTGCAAGTACAGCCATCCATCCATCCATAAATTTATTGCCACTTATCCCTCAATTATCCATATTTACCGACTATAAAGCGCACCGGTAAATAAGCCGCGCCCACTAAATTTTAGGGGAAGAAATAGTATCCCATGTATCAGCTGCACCAGGCTATAAGCCACAGATACAGTTGCGATCAAAAGTTGATCATACACTTGTAAAGAACATAATGTCATGGCTGTCTTGAGTTTCCAATCATTTCTACAACTCTTATTTTTTTTGTGATTGAGTAATCGGAGCACATACTTGTTGGTCACAAAAAACATTTCATGAAGTTTGGTTCTTTTATGAATATATTATGGGTCTACTGAAAATGTGACCAAATCTGATGGATCAAAAGTATACTTACACCAATATTAATATTTGGTTACATGTCCCTTGGCAAGTTTCTTTGCAATAAAGCGCTTTTGGTAGCCATCCACAAGCTTCTGGCCAGCTTCTGCTTACATTTTTGACCACTTATGACAAAATTGGTGCATCCCTACCGTCAAGCATGTTGGTGGTAGTATTATGCTCTGGGCCTGTTTTGCTGCCAATGGAACTGGTGCTTTACAGAGAGTAAATGGGACAATGAAAAAGGAGGATTACCTCCAAATTCTTCAGGACAACCTAAAATCATCAGCCTGGTTGGTTCATGGGCTCAGTTGGGTGTTCCAACAGGACAATGACCCCAAACACACGTCAAAAGTGGTAAATCAGGCAAGAATTAAGGTTTTAGAATGGCTTGCCCAAAGTCCTGACTTAAACGTGTGGACTATGCTGAAGAAACAAGTCAATGTCAGAAAACCAACACATGTAGGTGACATGCACCAATTTTGTCAAGAGTAGTGGTCAACAATTCAACCAGAAACTTGTGGATGGCTACCGAAAGTTCCTTATTGCAGTGAAACCTGCCAAGGAACATGTAACCAAATATTAACATTGCTTTATGTATACTTTTGACCCAGCAGATTTGGTCACATTTTCAAAAGACCCATAATAAATTCATAAAAGAACCGAACTTCATGAATGTTTTTGTGACCAAGTATGTGCTCCAATCACTATATCACAAAATAATAAGAGTTGTAGAAATTATTGGAAACTCAAGACAGCAAAGACATTATGTTCTTTACAATTCGATGTAAACATTTGATCACGACTGTATATGTTGCAAAATTTGTTATTTTTATTAAGACTCTGCATTATGGCCATCAACGAAGAAAAATCTATAAATTAGCCTCATCATTCTATAAGCCGGAGTCTTCAAAGTGTAGAAAAAAGTAGCTGCTTATAGTTTGGAATTTACAGGTATGTTTTGCTTGTTTGTAATGAAGAAATGTTAATAATTATAACAATAATAATAATAGATTTTACTTGTAAAAACACTTTACATTGAGCAAACAATCTCAACGTGCTACAGTGTATTAAAAATAAATACATACAAAGATAATAAAAATACATAAAAATTAAAACTAGAACAGTGTAATAGCTAGAACTAGTATGCATATATCTAAAAAAAAAGGCTTTTGTTAAAATGTTATGTTTTAGACGGCAATATTGTTTAATTAGGACCCTATTACGTCTATTTTGTGTGCTGCTAGGTCCTGGTATCAGAGGGCTTATAACAGAGATTGTAATGCATGTTAATATAATCTGATATGGACTGACATCTAATATTAATTTCAAATCAGGACACCCATAATATTACTGCTTAACTGATTCAGATTTTTTTACCAAAAATATCCTAAAGCTGTAATTGCCCTAGATGGATCCATATTTACAATTTGTGCGTGGATGATTTTGCTTATCCCATATAGGAAAAAATGAAAATGAGGAAAGTAACTTTAGTTAATTAATCGAGCAAAGTTTAGCAGTTATTTGATGTGATGCAAATATATTCCCCTTTATGAATAAACATTGACCACCTAAGTGTCATAGAGAAATATTCAAACAATGTGATGTTTTGGGTCATAATCAGAGTCCTCATCAGAACAATTCAAGCTATAAAAAGTAATCTGACATTAAACGATGAGCTATAAAAAGTAATCTGACATTAAAGGATGAGGTAATGCCTTAACATTTTGCTCTCATTATACATCGGTACTTTAATTTGTGTTTTTAATTCGTTCCAAAATAGAATCATATGAAAACTTAGAGGGGCTGTTTGCGAGTTGCTCAAAGTTTGTTTTTAATTCCAAAATGTACAAATAAAACCACCGGTTAGCTTATGCTACTATTTGTGGTTTAACTGAATATACTGTATATATCTTTTAAATATCAATTTTTTTCCCAAGTACTAATTTATTATATACAATTGTTAGTTGCACTAAGGAATTTGTCACTCACTGCTTGGGATGGGTAAGGAATTATGTACTTTTATATATTATATTTATTTATTACTATTGGGTATCAATGAAAGTCAAATCAAACGGTGCCATATTTGAATTTCTTTGTTGCACTTGACGTCACGTCCGGTAGCAGACTATGCACCGGCTCAAACACTTTGGTTGGAAACAAGTACTGAGTCAGCAGAGTTAGACCAACTACCTGTAGGTCACGTTGCAGTTTTCGATGCTAACAAAGCTAGCATGTCTTATATAAAAAGCTCTAACGTAAAGTAAGACGCCACTTTTTTTAAATGCGCTAGCTTGATGCTAATTTACATTGGATATTCATTAGCATTAGCGATTTCATATTGCGATTTCAGCACCTCCAAGTTTGCTAATTAAAACTACAACTAAGATGCACGCAACAATCAAACAGCTCGTATGTAAAAATTACAATAGTTACACCAGGGGTCACCAACCTTTTTGAAACCAAGAGCTACTTCTTGGATACTAATTAATGCAAAGGGCTACCAGTTTGATACACATTTAAATAAATTGCCAGAAATAGCCAATTTGCTCAATTTACCTTCAATAAATAAATCTATATGTATAAAAAATGTTTTTTTCTGTCAGTCATTCCATCATACATTTTTTTTCCTTTAACGGAAGGTTTTTTGTAGAGAATAAATGATGAAAAAAACACTTAATTGAATGGTTTAAAAGAGGAGAAAACACGAAAAAAGTAAAAATTTAATTTTGAAACATAGTTTATCTTCAATTTCGACTCTTTAAAATTCAAAATTCAACCGAAAAAAATGAAGAGAAAATCTAGCTAATTCTAATCTTTTTGAAAAAATGTAAAAAAGAATTTATGGAACATCATTAGTAATTTTATCTTATTAAGATTAATTTTAGAATTTTGATGACATGTTTTATATAGGTTAAAATCCAATCTGCACTTTGTTAGAATATCAAACAAACTGGACCAAGCTATATTTCTAACAAAGACAAATCATTATTTCTTCTAGATTTTCCAGAACAAAAATTTTAAAAGAAATTCAAAAGACTTTGAAATAAGATTTAAATTTGATTCTTCAGATTTTCTAGATTTGTCAGAATAATTGTTTTGAATTTTAATCATAAGTTTGAAGAAATATTTCACAAATATGAAGAATTAAATTAAAATGTATTTATTATTTTGTACAATAAAAAATAAAAATACTTAAACATTGATTTAAATTGTCAGGAAAGAAGAGGAAGGAATTTAAAAGGTAAAAAAGTTATATGTGTTTAAAAATCCCAAAATCATTTTTAAGGTTGTATTTTTTCTTTAAAATTGTCTTTCTGAAAGTTATAAGAAGCAAAGTAAAAAGTAAATTAATTTATTTAAACATGTGAAGACCAAGTCTTTAAAATATCTTCCTCGATTTTCAAATTCTATTTGAGTTTTGCCTCTATTAGAATTAAAAATGTCGAGCAAATAGAGATCAGCTTGCTAGTAAATAAATACAATTTAAAAAATAGAGGCAGCTCACTGGTAAGTGCTGCTATTTGAGCTATTTTTAGAACAGGCCAGCGGGCTACTCATCTGGTCCTTACGGGCTACCTGGTGCCCGTGGGCACCGCGTTGGCGACCCCTGAGTTACAGTATAGAGCGCAACATTAGACTAGAGCGGTACATCCAGCTTCATGGCAAAGACTACCTCCTGGATAGGAATCACACCGTAGCCTATACACTACTGACTTCTCACGTTTTGGAATTGCCACTGCATTTAAAGTCTACTATGTAATATTTGCCAATGATACTCAGAAGTGCAGTGTTGTGTTTTGTAATGTTTGGTTAGCTCTAAGAGATGTTGTCACATTTAATATTGCAAAGACTGTGTAAACCAGCCTGCAGCGACTCTAATGCAAATATTCAGTCAACATTGCTGTGAATAATTAGAGGTCATTATGTAAGTGCTATTATTGTTGAAGGCAAATGTCGATGTTCCATTCAATGTTGACCTCTCACTCTGCATTTTTGTCTGCGTCTCTGCCATCCAGAGAATGCGGACCCCTCAGTTATTCAGACTACTGAGCCTTTCCAGTTGCCAGGTCCACCACACAAACCCATCGTCACAGATGTTTCCAAGAACAGTGTCTCTCTAACTTGGCAACCCAATGCTCATGAGGGCGGAGCTGCAGTCACCTCTTACATCATCGAGGCCTTCAGGTGACTTTTATGCTGCATTAACATTTTGTCTTTTATAACTTTTACTTTCAACATGTTGTCACTCTGGAAGGAAAAGTTAACAAATATGGGTGAGAACCAGTACTAATATTTTCTCAAAATGCTTTAGGTCTTTAAAAAACAAACGTATTGAAACCCTAATTAAATCAGACGTGCTACTCTTAGAAGGAGTGTTTGATCCTATTCAATCCTTAATTCACAAGAAATCTACAAACACAGGAAGACTGTTCTCGGGCTGTTACAATCAGGGTTTTAAACTGCCTATTCTGATCATCCATGAGTGAGATCAACCAGTACTCATACCCATTACATCAGGGGTGCCCATTACGTCGATCGCGATCGACTGGTCGATCTCGGAGGGTGTGTCAGTCGATCTCAAGCCAGGCATTAAAAAATATACATAAAAATGAGCAATCATCAATCATACCAAGACTTCACTTTCGTCAGTTGTTTGACATTCTCGGCACCCGAGGATCTTGTGAGATGACGCTGGCTGCTGCAAGCTCATATTTAAGAAAAAAATCACTAACAGGGCGGACGCAGAGAAACACATTTTATTTCTAGAGACTCCATACCTACTGTCAAAACTCTAAAGACCGACTGCACAGTTCCTGTCTTCACCATTAAAGACCTGTTTCATCCTGCCTGTGCTAACAAAATAAGAGTCTCAGAAAGCTAGCAAGCTACGGAGTTTGATGCCAATGTATTTCTCCCCCGCCCTCAGCGACCGCTTTCTCACTTGCTTGCCCACCCACTCACTGACGTCACTCACCTGCTGCCAGACATTAAAGGGCCACACACACATATGCTACTCTCATAACAAAGTGTTTGAAAACGAGTATGCAAGTTGGACAAATGAGATGCCAAATCCAACCACTTTCATGTGGTATTGGACAGAAAGGAGGACTTTTTTTTTCCTCCATTTGAAAATGCGGACATTATCAGCATCACTGTCTAATTCCAATCAATGCAAGTCATCAGAATCAAATACACCAACTTATATTCTTGTCTTCATGAAAGAAAGGAATCTATGTGTGTTAAACATGCTTGTATTATCATTAAACACCATTAACTTGTTAACAAAAATGTCTCTCATAAATAAATAAATATAAATTATAAATAGGAATGAGGTAGATCTCCTCAACTTGGTCAATTGAAAAGTAGCTCGCCTGCAGAAAAAGTGTGAGTGCCCCTGTATTACATGTATGAACTGTAAATTGTTCGATTTATTTTAGGCCTACTGAAACCCACTACTATCCACCACGCAGTCTGATAGTTTATATATCAATGATGAAATATTAACATTGCAACACATGCCAATACGGCATTTTTAATTTACTAAATTACAATTCTAAATTCCCCGGGAGTTTTGTCTTGAAAACGTCGTGTAATGATGACGTGTACACAAGACGTCACGGGTTTTTAGGAAGTATGAGGGCTGCACACACAGCTAAAAGTCGTCTGCTTTAACGGCATAATTACACAGTATTTTGGAGATCTATGTTGCTGAATCTTTTGCAATTTGTTCAATTAATATTGGAGAAGTAAAAGTAGAAAGATGGAGTTGGGAAGCTTTAGCCTTTATCCACACAAACACACGGTGATTCCTTGTTTAAAAATCCTGGAGGTGAAACTTTCCTATGGATCAGAGCGCGGTCAAGCTAACATGAATCACAACGGAATGTCAACCAGCAGGTTTCGATGAGAAAATTGTGGTTAAAAAGTCGCTTCTTACCGGAGAAAAGCTGAGCTTGTGCCGTCCATAGCTGCCGTCGACTCCCCTGAGACACTGCGCGACAACACACCCGTGGAGACACACCTCCGACTATCAGGTATTATTAAACTCACTAAAACACTAGCAATCGCGTTTTGTTTTTTTCAACTTTGTTTTTTTTTTTTGTTTTTTTGTTTTTTTCTAGTCCGTCGCTATCAAGATCCTCAAACACGAATCTTTCATCCTCGCTCAAACTAATGGGGAAATTGTCGTTTTCTCGGTCCGAATAGCACTTTTTGTTGGAGGTTCCCATTATAAACAATGTGAGGATGTGAGGAGCCCTCACACGAGTGACGTCAGCGTCTGCGACTTCCGGTAAAGGCAAGGCTTTTTTTTTAGCGACCAAAAGTTGCGAACTTTATCGTCGATGTTCTCTACTAAATCCTTTCAGCAAAAATATGGCAATATCGCAAAATGATCAAGTATGAGACGTAGAATGGACCTGCTATCCCCGTTTAAATAAGAAAATCTCATTTCAGTAAGCCTTTAAAGTCAATAGTACACAATAACTAAACAAACGCAACAAATACTATTTGGATAATTTCGGTCAAAGTCCTCCTGTGTCCAGGGAATTTTTTCCTTAACATTAACAAAAACTGACTTTGAGAAAATAGAAATATCAACCTAATTACTTTAGTTAGTATTAATCATACACTGATACTACCCTTGGAGTAAACACCACCAATTGTTGGATGGATCCGCCCTCCTCTTATGTAATGTGTAATGAATGTGACAATGCTGACACACAGCAGTTGTTGTTATAATATCCTATGTATTGACTCTTATTCATTTACTTGTTAATATCTGGTCAATATTTGCTTACCTTCTGCTTTAACGCTGTCCCATTTGCACTTCTTCAAATTTTACTAAGCGCTTATTTGTTAGCGTTGTTTTAAAAGCTAGCTTACCTGTTAGCAAGCCTACTCCTGTCTTGCCCTCGGTGTGTAACATGTTTAGTTTCGTCCTTAAGTGATAATGTACTTGATCGTGATACTTAAGATACTAAGGAATGCAGTTTATGGCCGTAATGGAGGTGAATAATATTAGCTTAGGGGAGCGGCTCCACACTGCGTATTGTACTGTAAATTAATACAGTGTCAGCCAGAGGAGATTGGTATTTGTGATCAGCAATAAAAGGAATTTATCGGCATTTACATACTTTTTCACAAAAAAGGCCTACAATAATCGGCATATCCCTATTTAAACCCTATTGTAAGTGTTTCCATAGTGCTTCATCATTTTAAGTGGTTATAACAGTAGTCATTTCTTTGGATACAATTGGGTACATGCAGTAATTATTTGATCTTGATTGTATGCATTTATTGTATTTAATTGATAGTTGAGTTTCATGAGCAAATCTTGGATACTACAACATTTTAGCCAGGGTTAATTCTCAATGTCCATCCCCAGTTGGCCATTTAAGCACAACAGTAGTTAAAAACAATCACAAATAATAAAACAGTGCAGAATGTCCAACCCTTAACAAAAGAATGAACAGTCCAGAATTTCTGTAGTAGGTTTATTGTAACCTTTGCACGGTAATAAAAAATGGTGCGCATTCAAGGTAACAACCATCTTGCTTTTGAGCTCCATGCAACATCACACCTATTGGGGTAAGGATAATTGCAAAAGTGAGGGATCAAACTCAAATTACACAAGCTTATTATTAAAGATCTCAAAGGACCTGGGACCACAATCACCAAAAGAAAACATTGAAAACACATTTTGCTGTGATAGCTTGAAATCCTGCAGTGCCCGCAAGGTCCCACTGCACAAGATATTTGACACATTGGGTCAGAGACAGAAAAAAGTCTTGTGGTAACTTAAGACTAAAATGAAATTGTTTGTGTCAACTCAACTTGTCGTGTTGAGAGACAGATAAATGTTAAATATGAGCTCGACAACAGCATCTCTCCTGTCAAACTTGGAGGTGAAAACATTCTGCTGTGGGGCTGTTTCTCTGCTTGGGAGAAAAAAAGACTTCAACACACTGAGGAGTTGTTGAACGGGTCATGTACTGCCGAATCTTGGGTGACAACCCCTAGGCTACACAGTCTGGGAACTTAAATCCCACTGAAAGTCTGTGAAGAGAGCTGAAAATTTTGAGTTGTCAACTGTCGAAACATTCATGGTTTGGAAAGTGTGTGTAAAGCAAAGTGGACCATAATCCCTACTGAGATATGCACAACCATTTTGACTAACTACATGAAATTTTTGAGGAATTCAGATTCATTCAAATCTTTTAACATTGCAATTACACCATTTACAAATGAGGTAGTGACCTGAAAATTTCTCAATCGATGACAAACAGCAAATAAGTTGTACACAAATCTGTATCCACAAAAATATACAATACAGTTGCAATGTCTCGATCACGAGGTTTCAAATTTTTTTGGGTCGTTTTTGTTATTGTTTACAATATCAGAAAGTCTCTGAACAGGGGAAGGCTTGAGGGCAAAACCCCAAAAATGTAAATAGGAGCCAATATTTGTTTTAGATTTTGTTTAGTTATTGTTTTTATTCACTTTTTTTGATGGAAAAATCATATGTCGAATTCAATACCACAAATAATTATGTCATCGGAGCTACAAAAATACTAGCAAATTCAAAATTTTACTTTTACGTTTACTTTGAAGAATCGCTATAAAACATTTTCAGTTCTTTAAACGATTGTGGAAATCGGATCGGCAATGAGGTCAAAAATGTGATTCGGACATCCCTACAAAACCGTTTGTTACCTCAATTATCACGAGTAATACATTCCTGACTTCCCGTAAAATACGGAAGCCATTTTAAAAATAATTTTTAGGATAATAATATGCATTTATAGTCCCCCACACAGCTTTCACACACACTTATAAACACTTCTTAGGCACTTAAATACTCCCTACACTCTAAAACCTGTATAATTTTGACATGAAATTTAAATGGGTCCTAGAATTTCAATGTACTCAATGGTACTTTAAAATCAGCGCTACACTGAGACCGTGGTTAGTGAATTGCAAAGTGGTAAGTGAACACTGTACTTCAGTTTTTACAGACAACCTGATGACAACCAAGCAGTGTTCTTTTCTTTAAAATGGTTTTCAATTTGGGACAACAATGTCCCATCAGAGGGGCTCCATTTTGCTTTAATTTAAAAGAAAATATATTTAGTCCAGGGGGACTGGTAATGGCAGATGAAGCATTTTATGGGGAGTTTCCCCATTTCATTTTTATGAAGGGAGGAACACAGTCAGAGCATTATTTACATCCAGATGTCTGCTGGTTCACTGAGCAACAGCAGCAGTGTTTGTGGCTAACACTAACTCATGTTCAAAACAACTACAATGAACCATCGGGATGTTGGTAATTGCAAGCAATGGGTGATGCTTCAAACGCTACCGATCTGATACCAAGTAAATACAGAGCCAGTATTGCCAATACTAATACTTTTTACTTAAAACGTTTTCTAGATCATGAGAGGATTTTGTGATTGTATTACACAAGATTATATTCAGAATAAAACTCTACGACTAATTTTGACTAAGGATTTGCATAGGAGACTCTGATTCATTTGATTTTGACCACAGTCAACAGATCAACAAATGCTCAGCTAATTGGTATCCCCACAAAACAAACAGATCTCATATTGGACTTTTTCCACCTCAAAGAAAAAAACTAAAACACTCAGATATACAAATTAACATTGTAGAGATTAGATAGGTTAGTTAGAGGCCTACTGAAACCCACTACTACCGACCACGCAGTCTGATAGTTTATATAGTAATGATGAAATCTTAACATTGCAACACATGCCAATACGGCCGGTTTACTTTATTAAATTGCAATTTTAAATTTCCCGAGAAGTATCCTGTTGAAAACGTCGCGGAATGATGATGCGTATGATGACGTGTGCGCGTGACGTCACCGGTTGTAGCGAACATGTTCTTCCAACACCGATCACTACTAAAAGTCGTCTGCTTTAATCACATAATTACACAGTATTCTGGACATCTGTGTTGCTGAATCTTTTGCAATTTGTTCAATTAATAATGGAGAAGTCAAAGAAGAAAGATGTAGGTGGGAAGCGGTGTATTGCAGCTGCCTTTTGCAACACAAACACAGCCGGTGTTTCCTTGTTTACATTCCCGAAGGTGAAGCTTTACTATGGAACAGAGCGGTCAAGCGAACATGATTCCCGACCACATGTCAACCGGCAGGTTTCGGTGAGAAAATTGTGGTAATAAGGCGGCTTTTACCGTAGACATGAGCGGAGCTTGCGTCCTCCTGCAGCTGCTGACTCTCTTACCTCCTCCCCCTGGAGACACTGGCGGTCACCACACCTGTGGCCACACCCCTCCAACTTTCAGGTACCATATAATTTCACTAAAACACTAGTAAGACAATAAGCAGATAAGGGATTTTCCAGAATTATCCTAGTAAATGTGTGTAATAACATCTTAATCGCTCCCACTGCCCTCGCCTTTTTTTTTTTTTTCTCTAGTCCTTCACTCTCTCTACCCTCATCCATGAATCTTTCAACCTCGCTCAAATTAATGGGGAAATCGTCGCTTTCTCGGTCCGAATCACTCTCGCTGCTGGTGGCCATGATTGTTAACAATGTGAGGATGTGAGGAGCTTCACAACCCATGACGTCACGCGCACATCGTCTGCTACTTCCGGTACAGGCAAGGCTTTTTTATTAGCGACCAAAAGTTGCAAACTTTATCGTCGATGTTCTCTACTAAATCCTTTCAGCAAAAATATTGCAATATCGCAAAATGATCAAGTATGACACATAGAATGGACCTGCTATCCCCGTTTAAATAAGAAAATCTCATTTCAGTAGGCTTTTAGGTCTTCAAATCAATCCAAGGCAGAGCACCAAAAAGACGGTCACTCTTGGTTATCTTGTGGAAGTAAGTCGTAACAAGGTTTATGTAGGTGAACCTTGCGGACGGATCATTACCATTGGCTTTAGGCCTGGCTGAGAGATCCCACCAGGGTAGTTAAATTGGACCGCCCACCTCTGTCTTTGTAAAATGGAACTTCATGGAGCCCACAGATTTAACAATTCCTATGACCCTGAGTTAGAGTGTGTATAAATAAAACAATGTTTGAATCTCTGGGAGTTGTTTAATCTCTTAATGATGTTTCCCTTGTACATTTCCACTTCTTGTGGGATTAACTCGGGAATACTGCTGTAATGGTAGTCAAACATTGCTAAAATTGTGTATCAAATTATCATTGTTTGCTCAAATTCTGTGGAATATAAGTACTTAAAGTAGTGTCAAATCTGACTTTTTTGTACATTGTGTGTTTTTTTGTATTGCCGCTAGTTTTGCTGTGATAATTATGACAATTTGTGGTATATTTTCTTTTTTATAATTGTCGATTTCTAAAGTATTTTAAATTACTATTAGATAATGTCTAAACGTTACGCAACCTCAGTCACAAACTGGTCTTTGAGTTTTTAAACCTTCTCAAAAGTTACCCGCATTGACGCAAGATGAGTATTCATGAGTCATGCTCCCTCTTTGCTCTTGTGCCTTAGTGTGTCTGGCACTATACTGCAAACGCCCACAGTACCCATGGGGGTGAAATGTGTCAAAACAAATGATTGGGGAAAGCCTTTGTGACTCTGACTATGGCAGGATGACAATAAATACCTAAAAAGACAAAAGAGAGGGGAATAAGGTTGCAGAACAATGCATCTGTTGCAATGCCATATGAAGTTGTGTGTTTTTTCAAGCCTAATTTGCAGTATTGATCGGGAAAGCCAATAATGTCATAAGGAGAACAATCTAGCATGCACAAATGTTTCTAAAGCGATTGGCTTTAATCACATCTGCTTTTGTTTACCAGACATTACATCCAAGGTGGAGACAAAAATAGCTACTGAGTGGAGACACTCCAAATGCTCCCATGCATTGATAAATAATTAAATTCACACAAACACACAGTACCTATTTGCGATGTTATAACTTCAAGAATGGACTGTGTTCTTGTCCAATTGTTACAGCACAAACTCCCCTCTGTTCTGAAACCATACATACTAACTTCCTTGCCTTGCGTCACACGTCAACCCAGCAAACAAATCCAGTCCAACCAGGCTTGGAGTTAAGCTTGGTTATGTTTAATTTCAATCAATCCTAAAGCAGTTTTGTTTTGCATCTTACTGTCCCAAAAATAATCCATGGTAACTATCAGAAATGTAATGTTTGTTGTCGTCATCCTCTGCAGCCAATCAGCCGGCAGCACTTGGCAAACTGTAGCTGACATGGTGAAAATAGAAACACACACAATCACAGGCCTCCTTCCCAACACCATCTACTTGTTCATCGTCCGAGCTGTCAACGCTTACGGCCTGAGCGACCCCAGCCCCATCTCAGAGCCTGTCAGAACGCAAGGTCAGTCAGAAGAGCCTCACGACATGACTTACAAGCAGAACTTTTGAAGTGAGCATCAAGGTAAGCGGAGTTGCATGTGTGATTTGCTCAGATGTGAGTCCGACAGGTCAGGGAGTGGACCACAGGCAGGTGCAGAGAGAGCTGGGGGAGGTTGCAGTTCAGCTACAAGATCCTATCAAAATTACCACATCTTCCATCCGGGTCTCCTGGACTGTGAGTCTCTTTAACTTTGTTGTTTTGTTTTCTCTAAATGTAATGTTGAACCTCTGGCCACAACATACTCCTTCGTCATGTCTCATTTCCACCTCTAGGTCGATCGTCAGTCTCCGTTTGTGCAGGGCTACCGCCTCTTCTACTGCCCAAGTGGGGGGACTTGGCTTCTCCAAGATATTAACTCTCCTTCTGAGCGCAGCATTGTCCTGACCAGCCTACTCAAAGGAACGGAGTACGAGATAAAGATCCGGCCTTATTTTGACGAATTTCAGGGAAAGGACAGCCGTACAATTCGGGTCCGAACCCTAGAAGAAGGTAATCATACGGAATCTGTTGAAATGGGCATCAAAAGCCATTTTCCCCTTTCTAACATCTCATGAATCTGAAAAAAAAATTCATTTTAGAGTTAACCTTTTAAAACTGCAGGACACCTGTTCTGGGGCCTTTCAGATTGTGTGTGTTGCTATGGTAACTGCTCCATTAACGGTTATAGTATCATTCTTTGACTGCAAACACTCACTGAACAAGCATCATTTACACTTACTTTGAGGCATAGATTTCCTACATTTCTCTATCTACATTATCCAAAACATACGAGACCGTCTGACAAAGCATCTGAGTCCAAGAAAACATATGACTTTAGGAAGCAGGAAAAACAATCTCAGGCACTTTGAGCGCCAGCTGTAAAATCTACATCAAGTTAAATGGAGAACCAGATGAAAGCAAAGTAGTTCTTTCCAGGATGTCAAAAAACTGGACAATAAATTATTGAAGATGACATCATCTTGACTACAAGGAAATAAAAGACACAACACACAAATTTGATGCAGCTGAAGTAACCATCAACTATTCTTCAATAACAACATATTATACCAAATTCAACAATATTCAGCAATACAGGTATAGTAATTTACAATAATATATTGATTTAATTATCCAATCCAATCTAACTTTATTTTTAGAGCCCTTTAAAAATAACCAGTGGGCCAAAGCACTGTGCAGAATAATGAATAAAACTTACAGAAACTAACCCAAACAATAACATATATGTAAAAAAAACACCCCAAATCAATCTGAGACATAAAAACATCAATAAAATAATCAAGCAAATCAAATGGAATCCTCCAGAAACCAGGCTGAAACTAAATAAAATATTTTTGTGTACAGAAATCACTTATTGCCTGCCCAGGGTTTGTCTTTTAGTTAGTTAGTTAATTAGTTAGTTAGTTAGTTAGTTAGTTAGTTAGTTAGTTAGTTAGTTAGTTGGTTAGTTAGTTACTTAGTTAGTTAGTTGGTTAGTTAGTTACCAAAATAACTGAAAAATGTATCGGGCAGATTTCGACTCAACTTTTACAAAATGTCAGAAATGGGATGAATAAAGACATGCACCTGGGGATAGGTTGATTGGCAACACTAAATTGGCCCTAGTGTGTGAATGTGAGTGTGAATGTTGTCTGTCTATCTGTGTTGGCCCTGCGATGAGGTGGCGACTTCTCCAAGTTATACTCCGTCTTCCGGCCGATTGTAGCTGAGATAGTCACCAGCGCCCCCCGCTACCCCAAAGGGAATAAGCGGTAGAAAATGGATGTATGGATGGGATAAATAACATTATATTTTGCGATTAATCTAGGTCTTTTTTACGGGCGGCATGGTGTAGTGGGTAGAGCGGCCGTGCCAGGAATTTGAGGGTTGCAGGTTGGCTCCCTGCCTATTGCTATCCAAATAACTGCTGTTGTGTCCCTGGGCAAGACATTTGACCTTTTCCCCCAGTGCCGCTCACACTAGTGAATGAAGGATGGGTGGTGGTTGGAGGGGCCCAAACTGGCAGCCACACTTCCGTCAGTCTACCCCAGGGCAGCAGTGGCTACAAATGTAGCTTACCACCAGGTGTGAATGTGGAGTGAATGAATAACGGGTTCTCACTTCTCTGTGAAGCACTTTGAGTGTCTAGAAAAGCGCTATATAAATCTAATCCATTATTATTATTATTATCTCTACCTCACCTTATGTTTACGTTATGAGGCTGAAATTTCCTGTTTGTATGCTAGCGACCCCGTGTCCACTCACATGATTAAAATTTAAATAACATATATATAAAAAAAATGCTGGGTACAATGAAATAGGAGTACCTCTTCCTACTTATTTTCGAACATGTCAAATTGTTCAAATGGAAGCATATAATACCAGTAGCCTTCATCAGTTCATGTTCATAGACTTAGATTGTCTATTTGTGGTTTGGTTTAGTTTGGTGTTGGAGTATAATTTTGGGGGTTTTGGCACCAGCCGCTAGACTAGATCTATACACTCTAAGTCTATAAGCATAAACTGATGAAGCCTACTAAGGTATAGGCACTAGCCACTAGACTAGATCTGACCAATCTAAGTCCAAAACTATCCATCCATCCATTTTCTACCGCTTATTCCCTTTCGGGGTTGCAGGGGGCGCTGGCGCCTATCTCAGCTACAATCGGGCGGAAGGCGGGGTACACCCTGGACAAGTCGCCAAACTAGATCTGACCAATCTAAATCTATAATCATGAGCTGATTAAGCCTACTCAGATGAAGGCGAAAAAATCTTCTAAGACAAACCAAACAGTCCAGTTGCAATCGACTGAATGCCCTGAGATTACAATGACCCGGATGAATGAGAACATTCATAGACACGCATATAATGGTCATTAACTAACTAGAACTTGAAAAATCTCAACTGTATACTACAGTCAATGTCTCCCCTTTTGATACCAAAATCATCCATGGTTTTTTTTGTCTTTTTTTTTCAGCCAAACGGCCAAATGTTTAGGAGGTAAATGTTATAGCTCCCTCAATTTGTGTTTATTTCAACTAATCCTTGTTTTTAATGTATCCCCAGCTCTCTTAGATTGTGCAGTCTGCAGTGCTATCCATGTTTATTTTTGTCTATCCAAGCTTCTTATTAAAAATAATATTTTCTTTTTCACCACCAGCGCTTGATTTGCCCGAGTATGCATCCTAAGGCTAAGCTTACGAGCTTAATTTGAAAATAACTCAACAATTTACCTCTTAAACACTTACATGAAATTATTCAGAACACGTGTTGTTTTTGACATTTTGAGTTCCTGTGGTTAGAATGTTATCTTTTAAAACAATATTGCTTCTGTTTAGCCTTTAGTTAAAGTTTGTCTGGTTCCGTGGGTGGACAGCATGTTGATATCAATACAAGTAGTTACCATAGCAACAGCACTGGGGTCTGGCAGTTTTAAAATATTCATTTGTGTCTCTTTTTACTCCTTGTATACACTTTCGTTTTTTTGAGCAATTCAGTTCATATTTCATTGTAATATTTATGCTAATGATGTCTCCTGCCTTTCAGTGCCGAATGCCCCGCCGAGAGGTGTAACAGTGGCAACAGCGAAGCAGAGCAACATCTCTAGCATTAGCGTCTCATGGGAGCCACCACCCAGCGGCATGCAGAACGGAATCATCCAAGAGTATAAGGTGAATACACACCTTTCATGCCATTGCAATGGCACCTAGCTACACTAAAACAATTAACAGTGAAAACATGACAAAATATGTTATCTTGTGTCATGAAAAAGACTCTTTTACCATGAATAGAATAGGTCTTGTTGCAGGGCAAACACCGAGCAACAAGAATCATCTCAGTTACAGTAGGAGAAAGTGTAAAGGTCAGGATGAGACATTAAAGCAGAACTGGGCAAATTAAGGCCTGGGGGCCACATGCGGCCCGTTAAGCTTTTTAATTTGGCCCGCCGGACATTCCCAAATATGTTTTTTAGATGTTTAAGATGGAAAGTGTAGGTGCCATTACGATGTGCAGTGATGTTTTCTAATGACCGTAAGTCTTGAACTATACTAAGTCTTTCAATGCTTGGAATCTGCATTTTATACTATACTATTGTCATCTAATTAGATACTATGGTCATCTAAACACATTGAGTGTTTCCAGAGTCTGAAATGTGGGTGTTAGGGACAGACGTGGAAGGAGATTTTTACAACAAGGTTTTTTTTTTTACCCTTCGCATTCATATTTTGTTGCATTCTTGTTGTGTTTCATTAGGTTTTCGAATATGTGGATGGAGAGGGGGGTGACATTCATATGTTGTCAAGATTCAGTGTTTTATCCTTCATAGTTAATATTGTAACATTTTTTATTTTCATGAATGTCCTGGGTGTCTCATCTAGTAAAAAAAAAGAAAAAAAATGCCATTAAGTTTTTTAAGGCGGTCTGTCATAATGTTTTAGCATTCAATCAGACATTATTGTGAGGATTTGTATTAATGTTCCGGCTCCACACACATTTTTTTTTCTGAATTTGGCCCCCAAGTCAAAAGAATTGCCCAGGCCTGCATTAAAGGATATTACGTATGTGCTGCTCAAAAATTACGCAGCAATGCAGACTCAGATGACGTAATCAGAAATAAAATAGCAACATGTTACAAGCAAGCATTAGCAACAAGCAACATTACCACAAAAGATGAAACTGTCAGGCCATTAAACTGTCAGGTGATAAGGGAAGAACACATTCTGGTAAATACCAATAAGCATCTTCAGCTAAAAGAGAGTGACTTAAAGGCCTACTGAAATGAGATTTTCTTATTTAAACGGGGATAGCAGGTCCATTCTATGTGTCATTCTTGATCATTTCGCGATATTGCCATATTTTTGCTGAAAGGATTTAGTAGAGAACATCCACGATAAAGTTCGCACCTGGAGAAAAGCCCTGCCTCTACCGGAAGTCGCACACGATGACGTCACACGTGTGGGGGCTCCTCACATATTCACATTGTTTTTAATGGGAGCCTCCAACAAAAAGTGCTATTCGGGCCGAGAAAACGACAATTTCCCCATTAGTTTGAGCGAGGATGAAAGAATTGTGTTTGAGGATATTGATAGCGACGGACTAGAAAAAAAATTTACAATTTTAAAAAAAGACGGATTCATATGTTTTTAGAGACATTTACTAGAATAATTCTGGGAAATCCCTTATCTTTCTATTGTGTTGCTAGTGTTTTAGTGAGTTTAACAGTACCTGATAGTCGGAAGTGTACGTCCATGGCCGGGTGTTGACACGCAGTGTCTCAGGTAAGTCGACGGCAGCTGTACGGGAGGCATAAGCTCAGCTGATATCCTGTAAGTGGCGACTTTTTAACCACAATTTCCTCACCGAAACCTGCTGGTTGACAAGTGGTCGGGATTCATGTCCGCTGTGATCCATAGGAAAGTTTCAACTCTGTGAATTTTAAACAAGGAATCACCGTGTGTTTGTGTGGCTAAAGGCTAAAGCTTCCCAACTCCATCTTGCTACATTGACTTCTCCATTATTAATTGAACAAATTGCAAAAGATTCAGCAACACAGTTCTCCAAAATACTGTGTAATCATGCCGTTAAAGCAGACGAAATTTAGCTGTGTGTGTGCGTAGCGCTCATACTTCCTAAAAACCTGTGACGTTTTGCGTACACGTCATCATTACACGACGTTTTCAAGACGAAACTCCCGGGAAATTTAAAATTGCAATTTAGTAAACTAAAAAGGCCGTATTGGCATGTGTTGCAATGCTAATATTTCATCATTGATATATAAACTATCAGACTGTGTGGTGGGTAGTAGTGGGTTTCAGTAGGCCTTTAAGTGCATAGTTATGACATGAGGAGCAATTAGAGAAAATTCCAGGGTTAATTAGTGATACTATATTATTTACATACTGAAGTAAATAATGTACTACCATAAAAAGGACACACAGTATCTCACAAAATAGCAACTATTTTGTCCTATCTTCTCAAAGTCTCCTAGAACAAAACAAACCTTGGATTTACCGTGTAAACTCAATTTAAGAACTTAACTGATTATTGTACAGGTTTGGTGAATAGAAAAGTTTATATATTGTCGCAAATTTCTCCCTAAGAACCAATGTAAACATGAATAATGGGTTCCAGTCTAGACAAAAGCCCATTTTTAGTAAAGGTTTGTAAATGTAAACACAATACAAAGCACTATACAGCACTGTATATCAAACAAACATAACAAGGGAGTGATGGAGCCACATTCTATTTAATAACAAAGTCAAAACAACAACTAGCTGAACCGTCGTCATTTTCAGCCGCCCTGCCACCATGCACGCACACTAGTCACTACCCCTGTGGTGCATTCACAGTTTAAAATTACAAAACTCCTTAACTTTAATAGTAAGGTCGCTACAATGACTAGGAATAAAGAATAAATCCACTTTACCTTATCAGTTAATCTTCTTGGCGTGCATAAGAAAAAAGGGGGAGGAGTCAGTGTTGACAGCCTCTGTATGCCTCAGGGACTGCTACACACCAACAAAGCACTGTTATATCATCCAATGGACAGCAAAACTATACTGATATTTAGGAGTGTTCCGATCTTGGTTTTATATTGCAATCCAGATACAATCATCAATTAGTAAGATCAACCGATACTGATCAAATGTTTGAAATGTAATTTTTTATTTTTATTTATTAACAGTGATATTGATAGTGTGTCAATATCACCACACTAAACTTCTGCAGTTCCTTATTCTGTTTTATTAAATACAAGTGTTTGATCAAAACAAAGTCAATAGTAGAGAATAACATAACATAATCAAAAACTATCTATGTACTAGTCTTTTAAATGTTTATGTTTTTGCACTCAAATTTCTTCTGTGTCCTTGGGAATATTCCTTGAGTTTGAAAATTTGAACATGAACGACATAAAAATGATATTGTGAAAATAAAATTTGCCTGAAATAAAAAATAAAAATAAACTATTAACATTGGTTAATCAACTTAAAGCGTTTGATACTGAAAAAATAAATTAAAAGAACTCAATGAATGACAATAACTTCCAATTGTTAAGCAACAGTTATTGAAGAGCACAATATATAAAACACTTAAACCGCACCCCTCCCACTATTTGAGAAGAGCTGATCTAATCACTCTAGTATTTATACTGATACTATCATTGGTATTAACATTACCGATATATGGATTAATCTGCCCTCCTTTTACGGTACATGTACTGGATAGGCTCCAGCACTCCCTGCAAACCCGAAGGGGTCAAGAAGTAGAAAAAGGAGGGGCGGCATGGCGTAGTGGGTAGAGCGGCCGTGCCAGAAACCTGAGGGTTGCAGGTTCGCTTCCCACCTATTGACATCCAAATCACTGCCGTTGTGTCCTTGGGCAGGACACTTCACCCTTGCCCCCGGTGCCGCTCACACTGGTGAATGAATGATGAATGAATGATTGGTGGTGGTCGGAGGGGCCGTAGGCACAAACTGGCAGCCACGCTTCCGTCAGTCTACCCCAGGGCAGCTGTGGTTACAGATGTAGCTTACCACCACCAGGTGTGAATGAATGATGGGTTCCACTTCTCTGTGAGCGCTTTGAGTGTCCACCAATAGAAAAGCGTGATATAAATCTAATCCATTATTATTATTATTATTGGTGGATGGATGGATATATGCTTCAGTGACCACTACACACCAACAAAGGACCATTATATTATCCTTTCTCTAGACTCGTATTAATCGGTTTGTTAATTTCCTGTTAATAGCTGCTTATTTTATGCCGTATTGCACTTCCATCTCGACTTCTTAAAGTTTACTAAGCACCTATTTCTTGTGTTATTTCAAACTAACTTTGTATTTTTTCTTTTCTTGTTCTTATTCAGTGTTTGCCTCCAGTGATAATGGTAAAGAAGAAATGCAGTGTATTTGCCACAATGAAGGATTATTAATTTAGGGAAGTGTCTCCACACTCTGTATAAAAGTAAAGAGTTAGCTATCGCCTCCTCTGTTAGGGGGTAATAAATAAATACAAATACAGTGTTAGCCAGCATGGATCAGCTTTTGTGATGGACATTAGCCAATCACAAAAATTTTTTACGAAAATTGGCCGATTGATTGGCGCATCCCTGTTGCTATTAAAGCTGTACACTGCTTACTGTTTACTTTCAAAAGTAAATCAATCAATCAATAAATGTTTATTCATATAGCCCTAAATCACAAGTGTCTCGAAGAGCTGCACAAACCACAACACAAACCACAACGACATCCTCGGTAGAGCCCACATAAGGGCAAGGAAAACTCACACCCAGTGGGACGTCGGTGACAGTGACAATGATGACTATGAGAAACCTTGGAGAGGACCGCATATGTGGGCACCCCCCCCCCCCTCCCCAACACAACCGTGAGAGTCCAGTCCAAAGTGGATCCAACACAGTAGCGAGAGTCCCGTCCACAGTGGAGCCAACAGGAAACCATCCCAAGCGGAGGCGGATCAGCAGCGCAGAGATGTCCCCTCGTCGATACACAGGCGAGCGGTCCATCCTGGGTCCCGACTCTGGACAGCCAGTACTTCATCCATGGCCACCGGACCGGACCCCCTCCACAAGGGAAAGTGGGACAGAGGAGAAAAAGAAAATAAACGGCAGATCAACTGGTCTAAAAAGGGGGTCTATTTAAAGGCTAGAGTATACAAATGAGTTTCAAGGTGAGACTTAAGTGCTTCTACTGAGGTGGCAAAAGTAAAGTATTGTCTTTTGAGAAGATGCTGGGAAAACTAAAATTAGACCATCGTACAAAGGAGCAAATAGATTTACAAGGTGAAACTAATATATGACATAAGCTCAGAACTTGCAACTTGAGATATTTCAAGAGTTCTTTTGATATAATTTTGATGATTACGAAAACTCACATTGAAAATGTGAGCAAATTTTGGGTTTTCAAAAACTGCAAACCATGATCATCACAATTATAACAAATAAAAGCTTAGCATATTCCACCTTATGTGTAATGACTTTATGTCACATGTTACATGTTACACTTTTAAAGTTGAATTTCTGAAATTAATAAATGGACTTTTACAAGATATTCAAATTATTTTAGTTTTACCTGTATTCTGTGCGATTCCCTTTCAAAGATATTGTAGCCAATTCATTTTTGTTTGCTGTCGACTTGAAATAATTCTGTTTCCCCCTCACAAATAGGGGCGGTATAGCTCGGTTGCTAGAGTGGCCGTGCCCGCAACTTGAGGGTTCCAGGTTCGATCCCCGCTTCCGTCATCCTAGTCACTGCCGTTGTGTCCTTGGGCAAGACACTTTACCCACCTGCTCCCAGTGCCACCCACACTGGTTTAAATGTAACTTAGATATTGGATTTCACTATGTAAAGCGCATTGAGTCACTAGAGAAAAGCACTATATAAATATAATTCACTTCACATGGATGTGTCTCTTGCCATAAACTCTTAAAATATCTTCTGGCATTTGAAATGTTCCTACCGTCTTTGTATGTTCAAACAGGTTTGGTGTGTGAGCAGCAGCAACAGCAACCAGACACGCTACTACATCAACAAGACAGTGGATGGGAACACTTTGTCCACTGTTCTAAATGGCCTGATGCCCGGAGTACAGTACCAGGTCGAGGTGGCGGCTGTTACTGGTGCTGGTGTTGGCTCCCGCAGCCCACCTGTGCCCATCCTCATCGGTAAGTCCAGCATGTAGAAAGTAGTCACATTCAATGAGACAGGCATTGTTTATGATTAGCTCTAAAGCCCCACTTAAGAACTTTCTGTTTTGGTTGATTTTGGCGTTGCCAGTAGACCTAAGTGGTAATGTTCTCTCAGAAAACCACATTCCCCATCAGGACCTTCCCCATCAGGACCAGCGCATATAGCGTCAAACTGACATGATGTCCACTGTAAAATTGGCACAAACATTACGTCTCTAACGGCTATGCTGATGTTAAGTAGCAGATACATTAAAGAAATTATCTTAGATTGGGCTATAAACATTACTACCAAGAATATATCAGAGCGGATGCAAGTCCGAAGCAAAGAAAGACATATAGGAGTTTTTTCAAAGGAAGTAGTGTGGAACTATCACGCTGGTGGCTATTTATTGCAACCACGCAAATTTCCGATAGCTAAACATTTAGTATTATTACTTTGATTTGATTTGAGCATTGAAAGTCACTAGCTAGTCCAGCAGGAACACAGCCAATGCAGCATTGGTCTGAAATTCCTCGACTTTGAGCTCAGGCCAGTGAGTGAAAGCTCAGGCAATGTTGATCCTGACTGTCCTTTTATTCGGGTGAGCTCTTTTTTTTTTTTTTTTGTCTCCTCAGACAAAACTTTTCGTTTCTTTGGTTGTTGTGGAGCTTCTGCCATGACATCAGTAGTTGCACGTAGGCGTTCACATCGCATGGCAAAATGGGAGTGTCAAATCCCGTAAAGCAAGTCAGCACATTTGTAGTTTTTTGTGTAGCTCCTCCGTCCTCAAAGTCAATAAGTGCAGATAAAAGGGATTCAGACCCTCTCAGGGCATGACAGAGGTGTCATTCGACTCGTTGTAACTGCATGTATTATCCTAAAAGTTATGAAAATATTTTATGAAGGTTGAAAATGTACTTAGTGTTGCATTAAAGTAACACAAAGCTGGCACTTCACAGTTTGATGGAATTCTAACTAAAAGTCTTTGTACGCCAGAAATTCCAAATTTGCGTACATACAAAAATAGTCAGACTTACAGAACCTGCTGTTCGCACTCCTTCATACTACTTGGAATAGTTTGTGCATGTAACCCCACCTCACTTCCTCCCCTCCTCTCCACTCGCTACGCCTCAATTTCACGATAGAAGGTGACTCGTGAATGTGTCATTTCACAACAAGAGAAGTAGAAATGGTTTCCGGTAACGGTGTGTCTGTCAGAAATTAAAAGAAAAAAAGTGGTTGGATTTTACCGAGAATGTTTATAAATGTTGCTGATTTGTAGCTAATGAAATACTTTTTCCTAAATAAAGTACTATCTGTCTATCTATCTATCTATCTATCTATCTATCTATCTATCTATCTATCTATCTATCTATCTATCTATCTATCTATCTATCTATCTATCTATCTATCTATCTATCTATCTATCTATCTATCTATCTATCTATCTATCTATCTATCTATCTATCTATCTATCTATCTATCTATCTATCTATCTATCTATCCATCTATCTATCTATCTATCTAATCATAAAATATTTCACTGAATCAAATATAATTTAATTTATAACCTTTATTCAGCGTTTTATTGTTGTAGCTCAAATAGGGCCTGATCTACTAAGTTTCAAAAAAGACTCTAATCAGTGTTTGCAAACTATACAATTGTGTTATTACAAATGGGCGTGTGAATTTGATAACAACTGGTGCAGATTGCCTTGTTTGAATGTAGTTTTTCCATGGACTATGCAGATTTCACCACGGAGACACCTTTTTACTGCACGTTCATGTTATCTTGCTCCCACCTGTTGCGTTTAGTTACATTTTGAAAAATGCAGCACACATGTACCACTTTTTCTGGGCATTTTAGAAGCAGTCCTGCATTGCATCTACAACAGAACCTACTTTTTTAGTTTACTGAAGATGCATCTGGTGAGATGCTGGCACTAACTGCGAGCGTGCGCTGGAATGTTTCAGCAGCAAGAAAATGCATTTTGCAAGAATTTTTTTAATATGTATATGAAAAAACAAATTTCATTAAAAAAACACCCCCAGACATCAAAACTAACGGATTATATTAGTTTTAAGAAGCCCCTTAAGTCATCCAGCAGCTATAAAATTATATTGCTGAAAAGACAATATGTATATATTTTTTTGTTTTGAAAGTCTATATACAATATGTTTATAGGACAGAGCTGCAGCACAATGCCTCCTTTGTAACAGCCATTTCTGAGCCACTGCCAGTTTGCATATCCTTTCTAGTACTAAATTTAGACGCAGAACAGTTTTAATCTTGAAGAATCACACTGTGTGTGCTAATTAATTGTATTAGCATTTTCTGTACTATAATATTTTGGGCATTTTAATGATCACCATATATTTAGCATATTCATGAAGACAGACAGCTAAATGGATTGCGCTCATTTATTTTGCTAACTTAAGAGATGCAATCCTCTGCACACAAACTCAGTAGATCAAGTAAAACAGCTTTGCATGTGCTATCAAGCGCACATGTTTTAATATACGCAAACCTTTAGTAAATCAGGCCTTTGTGTACTATTACTGGGCGTGTTACGGCTAATGTACTAAGACTATGTGTACAATTGATAACGAGTGCAAAAGTGGTGCAGAGTGCCTTACATAAATTAGGTTTTTGCATGTATACCAGCTGTCAAAATAGACACATGCATTTCCCTGCGCATTTATAGCATCATATGGTCCAACCAGTGGTGTTTGTCATGTTTTTGACATGTAGCACACACATTTAATAAGTACCAAATTTTCTAAACTATAGCTAGCACAATCTAGACAACAGATTAAGTGCGCTCCTACTTTTTTTTTATAGGAGACTTATTCAACTAAACATATCTCCTATATCAAAAAACATATAGCATACAGGTGCTGTTCATATTATTAGAATATCATGAAAAAGTTGATTTATTTCAGTAATTATATTCACAACGTGAAACTTGCATATTATATCAATTCATTACACACATAGTGATATATTTGAAATGTTTATTTCTTTAAATTTTGATGATTAGTACTGACAATTACTGAAAATACCAAATTCAGTATCTCAGAAAATTAGAATATTATTTACAACTAGTACCAAAAAATATGTTTTAGAAATGTGGGCCAACTGAAAAGTATGAACATGGAAAGTTTCAGCATGTACGGCAATCAATACTTAGTTGCAGCTCCTTTTGCCTGAATTGCTGCAGCAATACGGTGTGGCAAGGAGTCGACCAATCTGTTGCACTCCTCAGGTGTTATGAGAGCCCAGGTTGCTTTAATAGTGGCCTTCAGCTCTTCAGCATTGTTGGGTCTGGCATCTCGCATCTTCCGCTTCACAATACCCCATAGGTTTTCTATGGGGTTAAGGTCAGGTGAGTTTGCTGGCCAATCAAGAACAGGGATACCATGGTCCTTAAACCAGGTACTGGTAGATTTGGCAATGTGTGCAGGTGCCAAGTCATGTTGGAAAATGAAATCTTCACCTTCATAAAATTGGTCCGCGGCAGGCAGCATAAGGTGTTCTAAAACTTCCTGGTAGACTGCTGCATTGACCCTAGACCTCAGGAAACACAGTGGACCAACACCAGCAGATGACATGGCACCCCAGACCATTACCGATTGTGGAAATTTGACACTGGACTTCAGGCAACGTGGATTCTGTTTCTCTCCTGTCTTCCTCCAGACTCTGGGACCTTGATTTCCAAAGGAGATACAAAATTTACTTTAATCTGAAAACATAACTTTGGACCACTCAGCAGCAGTCCAGTCCTTTTTGTCTTGAGCCCAGGCAAGACGCTTTTGACGTTGTCTCTTATTCAACAGTGGCTTTACACAAGGAATGCGACAGCTGAAGCCCATGTCTTGCATACGTCGGTGCGTGGTGGTTCTTGAAGCACTGACTCCAGCTGCAGTCCACTCTTTGTGGATCTCCCCCACATTTTTGAATCGGTTTTGTTTGACAATCTTTTACACTTTTTTCTACCACATCTTTGTCTTCCCTTCGCCTCTCTATTAATGTGCTTGGACACAGAGCTCTGGGAACATCCAACCTCTTTGGCAATGGCCTTTTGTGTCTTGCCCTCATTCTTTAAAGTATCAATGGTCATCTTTTGGACAGTTGTCAAGTCAACAGTCTTCCCCATGATTGTGTGTCATACAGAATCAAAACGAGAGACAATTTAAAGGTTTTTCCAGGTGTTTTGAGTTAGTTAGCTAATTATAGTGTGGCACCAGGTGTCTTCAATATATGACCTTTTCACCATATTCTAATTTTCTGAGATGATGAATTTAGGGTTTTCATTGGTTGTCAGCTATAATCATCTCCTTTTTGGCAAAAAAACACTTGAAATGTATCAGTCTGTTTGGAATGAATGTATACATTCTACAAGTTTGACTTTCTAAATGGAATTAATGAAATAAATCAACTTTTTCATGATATTCTAATAATATGACCAGCACCTGTATATGCTGGCATTAAAATAAAATGCCAGCACACACCAGAACGAATCAACTGTATTTGTTTTAATCAGCTCCTCAAAGGTGTTATATTATGATTTTTTTCTACATTTAAAAACAATTCCTTATGGTTTACATAACATGTAATGGTGGTTCTTTGGTCAAAATGTTGCATAGATTATGTTTTACAGACCATCTTCAAGCCGCTTTCTGACCGTCTCTACAGAATGTGCCGTTTTATGGGCGGCCTATTTTACGTGCCCCCAATTCGACTGTGTCTTTTCCCCGTCGTGTTTAGAGCTTCCATGTGGAGTCTACTGACAAATAATTTTGTATTAGAAATGGCAACAGCGCAGGATGCATGTGCATGTGGGAACCAGTGTGCTCCACAACAAGAGGATGGAGAAAAAGAAATAACTTATTGACTACAATGTCGGATTCACGCCAAACTTTTCGGGTAAACTTGTACCATGGAGTTATCTGCTGATGTCACACTTGGGAGCAACGACACAAATTGGGCAAATTCCAAACGGCTCGTTTGGAAGAAGTATGAAGGAAGGCAAGATTGTTTTATAAATACCTCTGCTACGCCTCCACGGTTTGGTTTCAAATGTTCAAGACGTACGCAGATCCAAAATACACAAAAACAATAGGTAAGAAAAGTTGGATTTGCAAAATAGGTCCCCTTTGGGTCACCGGTCAGCTATTAAAAATGATAAAATGTCATTGCTGAATCGACCAGTGGTTCTCAACCTTTTTTCAGTGATGTTTCCCTGTGAATATTTTTTTAATTCAAGTACCCCCTAATCAGAGCAATGCATTTGTGGTAGAAAAATTAGATAAAGTAAAATACAGCACTATGTCATCAGTTTCTGATTCATTAAGTTGTATAACAGTGCAAAATATTGCTCATTTGTAGTGGTCGTTCTTGAACTATTTGGGGAAAAAAAGATATACAAATAACTAAAAACTTGTTGAAAAATAAACAAGTGATTCAATTATAAATAAAGATTTCTATACATAGAAGTAATCAGCAACTTAAAGTGCCCTCTTTGGGGATTGCAATAGAGATCATCTGGATTCATGAACTTATTTCAAAAACATTTCTTCACAAAAAAATTAATCTTCCACATCAATATTTATGGAACATGTCCACAAAAAATCTAGCTGTCAACACTGAACATTGCATTGTTGTATTTCTTTTCACACTTAGAATCATATTTTTTTGAAGTATTATTCAATAAATATATTTATAAAGGATTTTTGAATTGCTGCTATTTTTAGAATATTTATTAAAAATCTCACGTACTCCTTGGCATACCTTCAAGTACCCTTAGGGGTACGCGTACCCCCATTTGAGAACCCTAGACGATATGCCTAATATTTTTATTTCCAACAGTTCAAATGTGTTGACATGCTAAGAGACAGAATATTCTCTTCTTTCAATTACCTCCTTTCAAACAGCCATTTGTGCGTAACTGTGCCAGTTTGTACAGACATTTCAGACGTGCTTAATGTAGACACAAAACAGCGGCCGCAGAACAGTTTCAGTCTGATGACTCACATCGCGAGCGCTAAATGATTATATTTGCATCTCCTCTTATTGTGGGTGTTCTAATAATCATTAGATTTTCTTCATATTCATCAAGACAGACACGTTAAATGGATTAGGCTCTCTTCTTTGCTCATTTAAGACACGCAGCTTACTATAACAACTTTGCGTGTGCTATCAAATTTCTGCATGTTTTATACACACAAATATTTAGTAGATCAGGCCCTATAAGTGTTTAACTGACTATCACCACATGAAAATAATCGTCAAATGTAATATCCAATCTCTACCTATATACTGTATGATATCAGCATCACTTTGTGTCTGTTGTCTAAATTAGTTTTGTTTCCAACTGACTACTGCGTCCAGAGACGGCAGCTGAACAGCCCACTGTGCCAGGCAGCACGGATGCTGGCGACGGCGAGGAGGGCAACGTTAGTCTGGCCGAGCAGATCACGGATGTGGTCAAGCAGCCGGCGTTCATAGCAGGTATCGGCGGAGCCTGCTGGGTCATCCTCATGGGCTTCAGCGTCTGGATCTACTGCCGACGCAAAAAGAGAAAGGAACTGAGCCACTACGCCGCCTCCTTCGCTTACACGCCAGCAGGCAAGAGTAGTTTCGTCACACTAGACACAATATCATCCGTGTACAGTGTTACTCGACTTTTGGGAAAAGTGTTTTATTTAGCGCTGTAAATTACGTATTTCTTATGTCTTCTCCAGTTGGCTTTCCACGTGGAGAAGCATCTGGACTCAATGGAAGGTAATACGTCCTACATTTACTCTTAAGTAATATTGCATCACTTCAGTGGACTGTTACTCGCCGCCATGCTGTCTTTGTTTTACCCGCCGCTCGCTGCAAACTGTACTCCCATCTGGACGGTGGTGGATATCGTTCTGATGCCCACTGTGTTGCCACTGAACGCCAGAATGTATGTGATGTCTCTGTAGGCCGGGCGTGCTGAGAGGCAACATGGGCAACTACCCCTGGCTGGCAGACTCTTGGCCCACCACCAATCTGGTCCACGGCGGTAAAGAGGCTGTCAACTGCTGCGCCACCAGTCATGACACAGCTGAAAGATATTACAACGGTACAAAGCTGCGATCTTTCTCACAGTAGTACAGCAGTAGTGTGCAAGACTTATGGTTTTGTAGCTTTTTTTTAAGTATTAAGAAAAGTCCCTCTGCGTTGCATGCTTTGTAGAAGCAGGCATCTCCAACTATCTGAATCAAACAGAGAAGTACAGCATGGGCGGCTCCACCGAAGGACCAATTTACAGCACCATTGATGCCACCAACGAGGACCTGCACGGCTTCACCTGCACCCAGCACTCCTCCACCACTCCCTATGCTTCCACCTCCGTCATGCCATTCTCCCACCTAACGCAGGGCGAAGCACACAGTGGCGAGCAGCAAGATGACGGACACTGGATCACCCAACATGGAACCCCTGGAGCTCAGTACGCTCAGCCAGACCGCTGCAATGGTGAGGATGGGGGAAAGTTCTGCCCACTTGGACAAAACACACACCCCAAATTTAATTTCTTGACAAATTTAAAGGCCTACTGAAATGAGATTTTCTTATTTAAACGGGGATAGCAGGTCCATTCTATGTGTCATACTTGATCATTTCGCGATATTGCCATATTTTTGCTGAAAGGATTTAGTAGAGAACATCCACGATAAAACTTTCGGTGCTTAGACAAAAGCCCTGCCTCTACCCGAATTCGCAGACGATGACGTCGCAAGTGTGGGGGCTCCTCACATATTCACATTGTTTTTAATGGGAGCCTCCAACAAAAAGTGCTATTCGGACCGAGAAAACGACAATTTCCCCATTAATTTGAGCGAGGGTGAAAGATTCGTGTTTGAGGATATTGATAACGACAGTCTAGAAAAAAAAAAGTAAAAAAAAAAAAAACGCAATTGCGACGGATTCCGATGTTTTTAGACACATTTAATAGGATAATTCTGGGAAATCCCTTATCTTTCTATTGTGTTGCTAGTGTTTTAGTGAGTTAAATAGTACCTGATAGTCGGAAGGGTGTCTCCACGGGTGTGTTGACGCGCAGTGTCTCAGGGGAGTCGACGGCAGCTGCATGGCAACACAAGTTCAGCTTTTCTCCGGTAAGAAGCGACTTTTTAACCACAATTTTCTCACCGAAACCTGCTGGTTGACATTCCGTCTTGATTCATGTTCGCTTGACCGCGCTCTGATCCATAGTAACGTTTCACCTCCAGGAACTTTAAACAAGGAATCACCGTGTGTTTGTGTGGCTAAAGGCTAAAGCTTCCCAACTCCATCTTTCTACTGTGACTTCTACAATATTAACTAAACAAATTGCAAAAGATTCAGCAACACAGATCTCCAAAATACTTTGTAATTCTGCTGTTTAAGCAGATGACATTTAGCTGTGTGTGTGTGCAGCGCTCATACTTCCTAAAAACCCGTGACGTCTTGCGTACACGTCATCGTTACACGACGTTTCCAGGATAAAACTCCCGGGAAATTTAAAATTGTAATTTAGTAAACTAAAAAGGCCGTATTGGCATGTGTTGCAATGTTAATATTTCATCATTGATATATAAACTATCAGACTGCGTGGTGGGTAGTAGTGGGTTTCGGTATGCCTTTAAGGGGTATAAAAGAGTTTGGTAGCAGTTTGCAATAAGGTTACATTTATTAAAAATATTTTAATGATACAAGGGGTGTCCCGAAACAACTTTTTCATTTCCGATACAGTACTGATTAAGGGGCACCGAGTATTGGCCAAAACAAATATTAATTTGACATCAGCAGAAATCATGCATACTTGTAGTATTTCGTAGTGTGAAATGTTGATCAAATGAAATTACCCAAATAACAATGGTAGGAAATAAAAACACTGATCTATTTATCATTAACTGCACTGTAAAAAAATATCCTATTTTTATGGTTAATTTACTCTAAATTTCTACTGTAATTTTTCTATTTTTTCAAATAGGTTATAAAACTGTAGAATTGAAGAACATTATCTGTAAATAAACACACCACCTGTTATTTTAAGTAATATGCCAGTAATGACAAACTATGTATATTTTTATTTTTAAAGTTGTTTGTACAGCTACCGTCAGTGTGATCTGTATGGCTGTTGATCAAGTATGTCTTGCAGTCAATATTGTATGTCCAACGTGCTTCTCAGTCGGCACGCTGCTTATTTGGTGAATGAGCGAACGTGACGAAAGGATGCAGTGCTGTCACGGCACCACCTAAAAATACTTGTCCGGTCGATATCGGGACAATCATTTGTGAGGTTCTCAGGAACTCTCTCGTTAAAATCGGGTCGATTGGCAAGCATTTTGCTAGGTCGAAATAGCCATTCAAAGAAGGTGAATCCACTTATCACGTTGTTTCGGCATCCAGTGGCCCCCAGGCATATTGAGTTTGAAACCCCTGATCTTAACAATTCAGAAAAAATCTGTAAAATAATGGTATTTTTCTGTGGAACTGCCAGCATTATCACTTCATTAAAGTTGGTTGATCGTAACAATTTGGAAAAACTCTGTAGAATAAAGGTATCCTTCTGCAGACCTGTTTGCATCGTCACTTTATTAAAGGTGGTTGATCCTAATAATTTAGTAAAAATCTGTAAAATTACGATATTTTTCCGCAAAACGTTTCATGAAAATTTCTGTAAATATAATGTTTTTGATCATTATTTTGTTTACAGTGTTTTACTTTAATTTTATGGTTTTCGTTTGGCAGCCGTAGCTGCCAGTAGATGACCGTTTTTTTCCTTAATTTTTTTTTACAGTGTGTCGAAAATGGACTTATGCTGTCTTGTGTAATGGTAATTGTTTTTGGTGATATTCAGTGTCCACAATAATTCATTACGTTTAGTTCATGATGCAGTAAAGGAAATGATGTGGACACATTTGTTACTGAATACTTTCTAATATGCTTTTTCTGCCTTGGAGACTTTGTATTTGTGAGTAATATACAACTGTAATTATCTGATATTTGTTCATATTAGACAGTAGTATTGCTCAATTAAGGATACTTATTACGTATGTCTGGCTTGTTTGGTATTGTGTGTTTTGCTGTTGTGTGTTGCTCTCATCTAGTAGCCAAATAACCTACCATGTTTAGCTTTTGTAAATGACTTTACTAAAATACAAAAAAAAAATTGGAGTTTATACAGCGCAAGTGTAAATGTGATGTTCTTAAATGTAATTTGTTTAATGTGTGTTCAAAATTAACCATACCATACCATTATTAAATTTGTTTGTTAACACTCCCATTTTGCTTGAAGTATATTGTAGTTGTAGAATATTCTGTATTCAAGATGTGGATCACACTTTGGACACCCCATTCTTATATATTACCCTATGGAGGATAGGATGTGTGTTGGTAGTGTCGTGAGCCAACACTCTGATATTTAATACAAATATAGCAATTATAAACTCTTTCATATGGATTTCCTTATTGTAAAGTGGTTACTAATAGCTTTAGAGGATATTACTTATCTACTATATAATAATAACTTACAACTATATAATAATAACTGTATGATGTCATAGTTTTGATCCTCTAATATTCTTTAGGAACTGTTCTTTATTGTGTTTGTATGTTGGGCAGCGCAGTGAAACAAGAGTTAATGCTTGTTCCTCACAATATGAAGGTCCTGGGTTCGATCCCCAGGCTCGGGATCCTTCTATGTGGAGTTTGCATCTTCTCCTCGTTAATGCGTGGGTTCCCTCCGTGTACGCCGGCTTCCTCCCACCTTCAAAGACATGCACCTGGGGATAGGTTGATTGGCAACACTAAATTGGTCCCAGTGTGTGAATGTGAGTGTGAATGTTGTCTGTCTGCGATGAGTTGGCGACTTTTCAAGAGTGCCCACCCGAGTGCAGCTGGGATAAGCTTCAGCTCTCCGCGTCACTAAGATGGACAAGCGGTAGAAAATGGATAGATGGATGTTGTGTCTTTTTTGTCCAATTATCTTTTAGTTTTGTGTAGTTTATTACATGTGCTTTTTGTTTATGATATGTTAATCCTATCCTTGCCTGGTTTCTAGGTAAGCCAAAGCAGAAGGCAATGGGTAAGGCTGTTAAGACCCCATCTTGGACATGGATGGAGACCTTGCCTCCTCCTCCCCCGGTTGGAGAGCTGGAACAGTGTGACCAAGATGAAGAACCCCTCGAGCAAGGGTGAGAAGAACGTATTACGTAAATGGTGCTAAAGCTTCTATTCCATATTGGAGAAAACTGGACGAAAAATATATTTACATCTATATTCGGTTCTTTGTGCTTGTAGCTCAAATGAGGAGTGGTGTCCTCCTCTGCCGGAGAGGACCTACCTGATGGAGGGCTGCGAAGAAGGCCCCTGCCAGAGAAATGATGCCTCCTCTCCAGCAACCTCCTACGGTCACCAGTCAACCGCGACTCTCACCCCATCTCCCCACGAGGAGACACGGGCTACCCAGGACCTGCCCCGCCTTAACCAACAGGATAGCCAGCATCTGTCACGGTACATGGACTGGCTCGCTCCTGCATGAATGTGTTTGGATTGCATGACAATGATGGCTTTATTAGTAAATCAGTGGTGACCCGCCGCCAGTACGCATGGTGGGAGGGGTCAGTGTCGATAGCTCGGAAGTGTGAGGAGACCACTATGGAGGCGCACCACCACCACACACAAATATTTTCGGCTACAAAGCAGCTGACTTAGAACTGTAACAGACCAGGTGACTCCTACTTAGGGATGCCCCTCCCTATACGCAGATCACACATTATACTTAAGGCCCCATTTTTTGTGAATAACCACATGTAACATGTCAACTAATGAATGACAGGTGCTTAGTACAACATTTTGCAGCAAACTGATTACTGGCCTCTTATAACAATATATTGGCATCTCTCTCCCATGAATTTGCTTTAGCACAAAAATACATTACATTCAATTCAATTCAAGGAATTGATTAGGCGCTCTCCCATTAAAATTGTAGGTCTGTTAAAAATTAGAGTCTGTTCAAAACAAAGCATCGCAGAGGCTTTTGTGGTGTGTGTTGACGTGATGTATCTGATTGTATCTGCTTTACATATTTTTGAAAATCTGACAAAAAATGTATCAAATGTAGTTCATGCACAGACCATTTCATATATACGTTATTGACTTTATTACAGGTAAGCATTCCTCCTCAATTTGTTATTTTATGTATTTATATAAAACAAACACAGCACATATTCATAAAAATTTTTGTAAATGTGTCAGTGTTAGACATGGAGCTAATTTTAAACTATAAAATTATAGCAGCATATATATATATATATATATATATATATATATATATATATATATATATATATATATATATCGTATTTTTTCGAAGTATAAGTCGCACCTGCCAAAAATGCATAATAAAGAAGGAAAAAAACATATATACGTTGCACTGGAGTATAAGTCGCATTTTGGGGGGAAATGTATTTGATAAAACCCAACACCAAGAATAGACATTTAAAAGGCAATTTAAAATAAATAAAGAATAGTGAACAACAGGCTGAATAAGTGTACGTTATATGACGCAAAAATAACCAACTGAGAAGGTGCCTGGTATGTTAACGTAACATATTATGGTAAGAGTCATTCAAATAACTATAAGATATAGAACATGCTATACGTTTACCAAACAATTTGACATTCCTAATTGCTAAATCTGATGAAATCATATATGTCTAGTCTCTTAGGTGAATACGCTAAATAATATTTGTGACCGTCTTAAGCTGTCATAGTGTGGGTTGCGTGGACCATACAGGAACGACATCACTTCGCACAGGTTTGACTCTTTTTTTTTTTTCAATAAATAAAGGCTGCTCGCAGTGTCGGTCGGTCGCTCTTTCAGCTCCTCCTCCACTGCTCGCGCCGGTCTCCTTTTCAGTCAGCCGTGTCTTTCTTGTGCTGTTCTCGGTCGCTCTGTGGCTCTCATGGCTCGCTCTCTGATCGCTCTCCTCAGTGCTGCGCACACTCCAACTCCTCTTTCCTTGATCGCTCTTCCCTCTCCCCTCTTAAACACTGCGAAGAGATAGGCAGATTGTGAACCGGTGTGTGTGTCACGCCCCGCCTCCTCGTTCCGCTGCATTCTCCGCCTCCTCGCCGCCATCTTGAGCAGGGCCAAAGAGTGTCCCGCCCCGCCCCGCCATCGGCTCCGCCTCTCCACATATTAGTTGATATTTTACAGTAATGTGTTAATAATTTCACACATAAGTCGCTCCCGAGTATATGTCGCACCCCTGGCCAAACTATGAAAAAAATTGCGACTTATAGTCCGAAAAACAGTCTGTGTATATATATATATATATATATATATATATATATATATACATATATATATATATATATATATATATATATATATATATATATATATATATATATATATACCTGTATTTTATTTAGTATACAGAAGTTCCAATAACCCCTTGCTCAAGTTCAGGATGGTGCTTCCGCCATGTTCCACGCTATGTTAAAAGCGTCTACCCTCAACTGCCAACCTACTGTTTATTGCCTCTGCAGATGGTATTTCTCTGCAAGCTGTTTCACTGTAAATTCCACCAAAAACCTAACAAAAAAATAGTCTCAGATTCTGTTCCTGTCTTGCCTTTTCTCCTTACAGCAGAAGGTTACCATGTGGTCCAGTGCCAGTTCCCCGGGCACCAAGTCCACCACTCACGCAATCCAACTCTTCCAGCCAACAACATCTCGGCTCATCAGATGTCTGCCCGCCGCAATGCCGAAGTCCTGCCCAGCACTGCCAACATAGCCAGGGGGTGTATCCGAATGAAGACGACGTCATCTCAAATACACCCGGTAAATTTATGGCTGGTGATGAGCTAATAAAGCATTCAAGCAAACCCAATATCACATGTTTTTCATTTCAATATGTCATTCAGAAGTATACTTTTTCTAATGGTGGTTTTATTTTTGTTCCCCCACTTTTTCATAACTCAGTGCACAGTCACCCATCCCCAGCAGATACATGGTCTCCTTCCAACCAAAAAGTTCGAGTGAAAAAAAAGGCATACAGGAGAGAAATACAAGGAGGTGAGTGTTTATATAGATATTTTGTTGGTGAGCCATTGAACAACCATTCAAACATATTTATTTATTGTAATTAGGGGTGTCCCGATCATCATTTTTGGCATCTATTCCCATTCCAACTTCTTGGCCTGCGATCCAAACTGATTTTGTCTCCCAATTTGATATTTTGACAAGAGAACACTGGATCCCAAAGTTTTTTTAACCAAGTACCACCTCAGAAAAAAATGGCTCTCAAAGTACTCTCCATAATAACCAACAATAAAACAGTAACATAGTAGGCCAAAGTTTCAATTAAAACAAGGCAACGGTTTAATTTAACAAGTATATTAAATATTTTTGGCCACTGCAATACAACACAGTTTGAACAGTAACACTTTGTTTGAATATAGCAAAATAAACACTGTATTTTAATCAAGTGATTCGTTGGCAAACCACTAGATGGAGGCCCCACAGTTTGAGAATCACTGCAGTCGATTATAGAATTGAAAATGTTTTATAGCAAGTAACTAAAGTAAACACAATTAAACATTTTTATAACACTTATCGTGTTGAATTTAGAAGTTGGTAGTATTGTTCCAAATCAGATGATGTATTATATTTGTGTTATTAAATGCTACATACAATTGTTTTTAACAAACTAAAGTGGCTTATGCATTTAAATAGTTTGGGGTTTGTGTGAGTGCGTGCGTGTGTGCCATGCTTAGTCATTTTTTTTTCTGTAGTCCTCCAGTGATAGTGTACTTAAAAGAAACATACTTTATTTTTTGCCATCGTGGTGGTGAGGAGTAGTCTCTGTGAAGGATGATCAGGATTGGTACATCACTAATTCTAATGTATTTACTTTTCCATTATGTACTCAGTCAATGAAGGTAGTCTCATTTTTCTCCTCAATGTGAGCTGTTCCTGCTGGTAAAGTTCAAGATTTTTTTCAGATAAAATTCACAAAAATTCCAGATAAACCTTTAGAATTATTGGAATTTTCACAGCATTTGCAGATTTCAATTCTTGTGACCAAGAAAGTTGCAAAAATATTGGTACATATGGTTGCACGCAAATATATATTTCAGAACCAGTAGACATTTTGATAGTTTCTAAAACCTTAATAATGATTTAAATGTGTATTAGAATGTCTACAAAGGTTATTCACAGAACCAAAAATGTATTTTCGTATGTGACGACTACCATCATCTTTTGAATCACAAATAAAACACTAAATTTTACATCCAATAATATGAAAAATTTGACCAGATCTGAAAGAAAATACATCAAATGCTTTGTCATTTGAGGACTGGAATGATATAGAACTGAGTATTGAGAATGACTTCAGGTATCACGATACTTGAGTCACGATACGATATTGCAATATTCTATATAGCTCGCTGATCAATTTGAAATGCACCTTAAAATACCAGTTTTATATATGTAATGTAAAGTAGATGACAGCAATAATAATTAATTGGATAAACTGAGTAAAAAAGTAGTAAAAATGTAATATTTTTTGCATCTATATTAAGACATTAAAAATCAATTTGATATTGTTACAAAAAGTATTGAGGTATATTGCTATTCCGCATTGCCATATAGATACTTCATGTTTCCTACCCAAGAAGATTATGGACCAAAATTTCAGTTTAATGCTCTTAATTGCAGTGATAGAAGAGAAATGTACTGATATTATGAACACAAATCTTAAACATTTGGCTGTGATGCAATTGAAATTGAAATGATTGAAAACCTTATTAAAGAGATTTCAACATAGTCCAGCAATTAATTGATCATCTCAATCTGGTAATGTTCCAGGAAAAACAAAAATAAGATTAACTTGTGCAAATTTAATAAGACTGGAAACAATCAACAATTTAAAAACTGCTTTAATTTAAAATGTAGCAGAATATTGATCAATAAATTAGAACTATATAACATTGGAGGATTGCTTATGAAACTGGGTGAAAAAGCTTCTTGATATACAGATCGCCATACAAATGAGAGAATGTATCACGCTTACGTTGTCTGTGGCGTACATCAGCAGTCAACACTGAGGCCTAAGTTTTATGTTTATTAAACAATGCCTGTGGAAATAAACAATTTAAAACGTAATTAAAAAATTTTAAATAACATTTTAAGAGACAATTGCTTCGCATCTTCCTACTTCCTACTATTATGTGTAGGCATTTTGTGTTCCTTTGTTTAATTCTGTCATAATTCAAGTCAACTCGACAAATGTAATAATTTTCGGTTCTTTTCAAAATATTCTTATTTTCTGGAGATCAATAAGACTTTAGTTTGACTCTTGGGTCCGTTAATGTTTTGTTCCGAGAACAACAGACGCATGGAATTCGTTATCATAATTGCTGCTCATTGTGAACTCTGAACAACTACACATGATTCTGTTTTACAGACCTGCCCCCACCACCAGAGCCGCCCCCAGAGGAGGACAGGTTGCAGGGCTCACGGACATGCATGGAGGCCTGTAAAATGACAAATGGCTCCTTGTCCTCCCTGGAGAGGAGCGAATACAGCAGCGTCAGCCACCAGCGCAAAGGCTCTGGACAAAGACATGCTGAAAGTAAGACCGTCACGATTTGCTGCATCACCGTGTTTTTAGTGATTTCCTTGTGCATTGCCTAATGTATTGTGGACGTTTAGTATGTGTTGGGAAGAGAGGAAAAGTCCTATAAAATGACACAACTCAGCACTGACACCATATCAGTCCTTTAGAAGGCTTGTAACATTGTTCATGCAGCAAAATATAATGTCTATATAAGGATATTGATGGGTGACTAAAATGTTTTCTTATGGTGTGCATAGATCATTAGCATGCATTCAATGGCTACTAGGTGTAAGACAATTGCTGAATGAGGGCCGTTTGCAATGCATTTTGTTTTTTAATGGTTGCCATTATGAGTGTCTGAGAATAGTTGACGATTCACTTGGGAGGGGTCTGATTCGACTATGAAAATACTTCATTAAATACAGTCTGTTTGCGTATTCTAAAAGTAAAATTAAACAAGAAAATTAACAAATAGCACAAGTGAAAGAAAAAGCAGTAATTTTATGAGTAAAGTTAGTATATTAAGAGAAATGAGTTGCAATATTACGTGGAACATTTTAATGTATTAAATACATTTCAAGTTCGTAAAGAAACGTGAAACATACAAAACACAAACAACTTTGTATTTTATGGAACATTTTATTGAGAAAAAAAGAAGAATACCTGTATTTCTCTTAAAAAAGAAGCAATGTTTGCAAATAAGTAATAATGAAAATAAATAATCAATTTCAGACTCCCAAAAAATGGCATTTGAAATAGATACATGAACATTTAACATCAATTTCAATTTTATTGAAGACTAGTGGCCGATGTGTTTCTCACCATCTTTATCAAAGCGCTGGCACTCGCAACTTTATTTTACAAAAAAATAAGTACAATGACTCAGCCACTAACAATGGAATTGTTTTTTTAGGGCACTGAATTCACCCAAATGACTATTTCGGGCGAAATATTCGCAGAACTTTTTCAGCAACACTTGAAAAGCGGGGCAAAATAAAACCAATGTTTGACTGTACACACTTTTAGATCAGGGCTGATTGGCAATGAAAGAAAGATGTGAAGGATAGTCACATCAAAATGATGGAGAACCTGGTAAATAATTAGTGTGCCTTTAACTATGTTTGTAGTTAAGAACGTTGAAAGATGTTCAAAAAGGAGTAGAGAGAAGCCAAGCTTATTTTCTGTACTATATGTTAGTGTAATTTCGCCTCAGTGTACTATACATCTACAGCATGGACAATATTAACCACATGATGTCTCCCTTGTATTTTACAGCAGCACATCCTTACCTTTCCAGGAATCAGATGTCCACTAACTGTTCGACCACAGGAAGCTCCTCATCCCGAGGCTCCACGGGCTCCCGAGGAGTCAACGGCGCCAGGAAGTATAACGAGGTAGGATGCCAGACATAATTACGATGGTTTTAGGAACTGGAGCATCCAAGTAGTTATGAAGAAAAGACAGTATTTCATACGCACCATGAATCAAACATCTTCTAGCATCTTTTAATACAAGTGCATCAAATGGTTGGCTACTCCATTCCTTACTGTAACTCACTCTCAGGCTTAAGCAGTACATCTTATCTAATTTGACCATCGAGTCAGGGGAGGGTGCACAGTAAGAAACAATAATGTGTGTCTGTGTGCTCCCGGGAGAATGCTTCACGACGGGAGTGCTGCTTTGAAATGGACCTCCTGCAGGCTCGCTCACACAAGCCCACGTCTTTAATGGTACTGCAAGCTGTGCCCACTGAATGGAAAGCTCTGCTGCATTCTCTGTTCGGGACCTGGCATGTCCAGCTTCGTGTACTTTTGCGTACTCATTTGTGATCAGATTTTTGCATACTGCTATTGTTTAGAAAAGGATAAAACAGGCCATCTTTTTGAATGTTCTTCCCAAAGTCCCGACTTAAACCTTCTTGTGACAACATCCCACAAAAATGTTTTTCTTGACATCTTTAAAGTACCAGTAGAGTGCAAAAACATTTTGACTTTATATGCTTAATTGTGTTTTCATTTTATCATTTAAACTATATCCAGTTGTATTTACAATCCACAAAGTATGTGAAAATACTGTCTTAACATCACAAAATGACTCAAATTCAGTCATTTATTTTGAATATTCCACAACGAATATTTTAGACTATTTCCAGAGATTGACGTCACTGGAGTAACACTTGTGCACACCGACCATAGTAGCAGATCAGTCATACGGGAAATTAGAAAGAGATGTGCTGTCTATCATTTATGATCTCCATATAAGACATGAAAACATATTTTACCATTTTTATGCATTCTAAGTCGTAACCAAATAAATAAAGTCAGCTAACAATAGAATTTATGGGGGCTTTCTATTTTGCCCACAAAACTCTAATAATCATCCAAAACCCGCAAACAATACTCTTTAAACATATTGTGACTTACAGTAAATATTAACCAAATATTAGCAATGTTGTCATTACAAGCACGAATGCAGACCAAGTGTTTTTAGTATTCCAAAGCTTAGTCCCCATGCTATATTTGGACTTGTTAGTATCATCTGTACAAGTGCTGGGGGTATGGATCTAAATATCGATAGTGTCGACACTAAGGTGGGCATAGGTATTGGATCGATACTAGCATGACAGGGCGAAGTTTTTGTTGCAGTTTTTCTCCAAAACGTCCAGCAGTTTAGTTGTTTTGTTTACATTTTAATGTTTGTATTCTTTTGACTTTTTTTGTTAATCTGTAATAGGGATTTTTTTCTGTGTATAGTAGAATGTAATAAGGGAATGATCTTTAATTTGTTTACTATCACATTGTTTTAGATTGTTGTATTATGTATATTAATACTTGGGATACAAAGAAATTCTCCTTAATGGAGGTGATTGTTATTACTTTGGGGGAGCGGCTGACAGGACCAACGTTTGTGATAGACATTAAAAAGTTGTCCAATACAGATCGGCGCATTCCTAATTATGACTTTTTGCATCAGTATTTGATGTACTAACGCTGTATTTATTTGGTATTAAACCGTTACCAAAATTCCCGGTATCGCCCACATCCATAGTGTGGATGAGGGAAAATCCCAGATAAATTTACATTTCTGCGTCTATTTTTTTGTTTTTTCAAATCATTAAAAATTGACGTACGATAATTATTCCACCTGGGAAATAATCAAAAAGCCAAAAATATATTTAACAATTTTATTACTCTTCTAACTACAAATGAACATGAAACCAGCGGATTTTGCAGCAAAAAAACAAAAAAAACACATGGATCGTTATGCAAATTTGTTTTTTGTTGAGCGGCATTGCTGTTTTGTTGTATGCACTATGACAACACACATCTGACAGGGCAGTGTAGCAAAGCAACTTGCCTTACCACACACACACACACACACACACACACGCACACACACACACACACACACACACTCAGACACACACGTAGAGACAGAGCATCTTCTGTGCCTGCTGTGTCTCAAGTCATTGCTCCTGTGGATCAAGACACTTCACCCCTTAAACTGACCCTTCCTGCCTCTTGCTGGGAACATGAAAGCCTTCATTGCAGTAAAGTTTCCACAGGAAGTCTGGATTAGGTTTCCCTCGTCTTCCTGTTGGGTTACAGACGTCTTTATTTGGACATTTGACCCAGAGGCGGGGAGGTTTTACTGTCCTTAAGTCCTTCCGTTTGTCTGGAAGTCAAAGGCTGTGTGCAGCATTGTGATCTAAAACATGGTTTTCACCAAACTTCCTGTTTTGATTGATCATTAATCAGTTGAAATGGTAAATGAGTTGTACTTGTATAGCGCTTTTCTACCCCTTTTTAAGGAGCCCAAGGCGCTTTGACAGTATTTCCACATTCGCCCATTCACACACACATTCACACACACATTCACACACTGATGGTGGTTGAAGATCAACTGTAAACGTAGACGTGTCAGATAATTGATATTATTGATTGGCTCACCATTTATTGATGATTAATTGGAATAACCAGACTGACTCTGGAGTTAGTCTGATTATTTAAGAGTGGGTGGGAGTAATGATGAATTGTGATTGTGTGGCACACTCACTTGCTGTATCGACAATGCACTGACACTTGCTCATAATGACGCCACCTGCTGAATTACTAAAATACACATTTGACTTGCGAATAAAAAAATTGCTGTGCAGAAAGGAATTTCAAACATGCAACTCCGGTCAGTGAGCCAAACAGTTCCAGTTTGAAAAGAGGAACATTTCCTTAATTTGGTGGTCTGAGATCAAAATGATCCCACACTTTGGAATTTGTCCTTTCTTTGAAATCAATTTAGATGGATGTTTCTGGATAAATAATAAATAATCTCATTAAGTAGTCATGAGCCCCCAAAAACACACACTCTGATAAACTTTATTGTTCATGTGTTTTAAAAAAAAACAAAAAAACAACTCATTGTGCTTCAGTAAGTGCTTCAGTATCGTTTCACCCATCAGTAGGTGTAACAAGTTCTTATTGTGATGTGTTTCTCATAATGAAATTACTTATAAAACTTTTATATTATGTTTTTTGCTGTGTTTTTTTTTTTGCAGGAAATGAGATAAGTTTGTCTGAGAGACTGGAAGTTAACCTTCGATGCCGCCATCTTTCACCACCTTTCAACTGGGGACACGGTGACCTACATGACACTCATGTCATGATGCTGTGAAAAAACAAGACTCTTCATTATGCTTTTGGTATTATTATGATTATTTATGTGCTGCCCTGGTCGCTTGGTTTGTAAATACCTGTGTCTGTACTCAGCTTTTGTGGGCTCTGGATACAGGCAAGAGATTAGCAGTAAAAAAACAAAAAAAAAAACATTATAGTCTGTTGTTCAAAAAGCCTAACTCCTCTGAATGTGCCAAGAATACATTTTGTGGAAGGACATGAACTATTGCTGCACTCTTGTTGAGAAGCCAAAACAACAGCAAATAAGCACATGGAAAGGCCAAAAGGTGCAGGAAGAAAACAGCGGGACTCCTGCAGTCCAACCGAATGTTTCTTGGTTTTTGTTGGTTTTTGTGCAACAGAAGGATCCTGCGTGCCAGCAGACAGACTTTCTGCAAGTTTGATTGTAATCCTGCGCCTTCTTCTGCCCTCGTGTTCGTCTGAGGAACGGTTTGCTGCAGTTGTGGGATTTATAAATACAGAATATAAGAATTCCAAAATGAACAAAAAAAAAATGTCTGTTGACTGACTTTTGTACTCTTGTTGTTTTGTTAATGTACAATAAAATACATTTGCTGATGTTTGCCTTTAGGTGCTCTTACAGCTTTCGGTCTTACAGACATTGAACCTCTTACCTCAGTGGGAAGGAGTCGGGTTGAGTACCGGAGGCCCCAAAAGCAGGATGTTCTCAGATGGGGGACACACGCCTCAAAAAGACTTACGGACACCATCAGCCCTGCATGTCGTGCCAAAAGAATCATGACACTGTGATTTCTCCCTGCAGTCATGTGCGCTCAGGTGAAGCTCTGCCTCATCATGAAAATGTCTTTTCTGCACAATTATAACCACATTTTTTTTAACATTGTTTTAAGTAAAAATCGCTGAATGTGCACTTTTCCTCACCAAGTAGCCTACAGGGCAGAAACCTGAGAGGAGGCTGCTGGAGGCGAGCCTACCCTCTGATTGTGTTGTTCTTCATAAACCTGCTTGGGTCAGCAAGTGACAAATATGTTTACGGAAATATTTATCACACAACATGACTTTCTACAGCCTGTGTATTGCCTTCCATGTAAGTCTGACATTATTATTACTGCTAATCCAACAATAAACGTCAAGAGAAATTTCATAGGGCAGTGGTTCTCAAAGTACCACCTCAGAAGGAACCGAGCTCTCCAAGTACCACCATAAGGACCAACATTAAAAACCGTGGTTGGCCTATGTATTCATTAAAATAAGGCAGTGTCATGTTCTGTGGTCACGTTTTGCTTAGTTATGTTCTGTTGTTTTAAAGGCCTACTGAAGTTAAAGTTAAGTTAAAGTACCAATGATTGTCACACACACACAAGGTGTGGTGAAATTTGTCCTCTGCATTTGACCCATCCCCTTGATCACCCCCTGGGAGGTGAGGGGAGCAGTGGGCAGCAGCGGTGCCGCGCCCGGGAATCATTTATGGTGATTCAACCCCCAATTCCAACCCTTGATGCTGAGTGCCAAGCAGGGAGGTAGTGGGTCCCATTTTTCTTATAGTCTTTGGTATGACTCGGCCGGGGTTTGAACTCACAACCTACCAATCTCAGGGCGGACACTCTAACCACCAGCCAACTGAAACCCACTACTACCAACCACGAAGTCTGATAGTTTATACATCAATGCTGAAATCTTAACATGCAACACATGCCAATACGGCTGGTTTAGTTTACTAAATTGCAATTTTAAATTTTCCTGCGAAGTGTCCTGTTGAAAACGTTGCGGAATGATGACGCTTATGTTGACGCGTGCTTGCGACGTTATTGGTTGTAGCGGACATTTTATCCCAGCACCACTCATGGCTAAAAGCCGTCTGCTTTAATCGCATAATTACACAGTATTTTGGACATCTGTGTTGCTGAATCTTTTGCAATTTGTTCAATGATAATGGATACTACAAGGAAGAATGCTGTTGGTGGAAAGCGGTGTATTTCGGCCGGCTGTAGCAGCAGAAACACAGCCGGTGTTTCTTTGTTTGTTGTGAAGCTTTAATATGGAACAGAGCGGTCAAGCGAACATGTTTTTCTACCACATGTCAACCGGCAGGTTTCGGTGAGAAAATTGTGGTAATAAGTCGGCTCTTACCGTAAACATGAGCAGAGCTTTTGTCGTTCTTCCTGCAGCAGCTGTCAAAGAAGCAGCTGCGACTTTCTTGGCTCCTCCATGGCTTCACTCAGAGACACTGGCGGTCATCACACCCTTCCGACTTTCACGTATGACTTTATAATCTCACTAAAACACTAGTAACACAATAATCAGATAAGGGATTTTCCAGAATTATCATCAGAGACCCTGGCGGTCAACACACTCCTCCGACTTTCAGGTATGACTTTATAATCTCACTAAAACACTAGTAACACAACAATAAGATAAGGGATTTTCCAGAATTATCGTAGTAAATGTGTCTAATAACATCTGAATCGCTCCTGCCCTCGTCTTTTTTTTTCTTTTTATTCTAGTCCTTCAGTCTCACTATCCTCATCCACGAATCTTTCATCCTCGCTCCCATTAATGGAGAAATTGTCGCTTTCTCGGTCAGAATCGCTCGCTCTGCTGGTGTCTATGATTGTAAACAATGTGCGGATGTGAGGATTCCTCACACTGGTGACGTCGCGCACATCGTCTGCTACAGGCAAGGCTTTTTTAGTAGCGACCAAAAGTTGCGAACTTTATCGTCGATGTTCTCTACTAAATCCTCTCAGCAAAAATATGGCAATATCGCGAAATGATCAAGTATGACACATAGAATGGACCTGCTATACCCGTTTAAATAAGAAAATGTCATTTCAGTAGGCCTTTAAGACTCTTTTTAGTTCATGTTTACGCTCCATTGTATTGTCACCATGACGACCGATTAGTTCACCTGTAGTCATTTGGACTCACGCTCCTGATTTGTTTAGGACTCACACACCTGTGTTAATCATGTTACTAATATTTAAGCATGTAGTTGCCAGGCAGTCGGCCTGGCATTATTGTTCGTTTAATGCTCTGTTCTAGCCACAGTAAGTCTTGCTTATTTCATGCAATGCCTCTGTTCTTTTCATGCCATGCCAAGTACGTTTTTTTTTTGTTTATTCATGCGACAGTTAGCTACTTTTGTTTCATGTCCATAATTCAGTCTAAGTGTTAGTTTTGTTTCCTGCATCAAGTTGTGCGCCTTTTTGTTTTCACCTTTTTTGAGATTCAAGATTAATTCATGTTTATACCTGCACGCCGAGTAGTCTGTCTGCCTTCTCATAGTCCTTCTCATAGTTTATCTTTAATACAGACTCTTTAAAATACCAAATTCAACCGAAAAAAATGAAGAGAAAAACTAGCTAATTCAAATCTTTTTGAAAAATTTTTAAAAATAATTGATGGAACATCATTAGTAATTTTTCCTGATTAGGATTAATTTTAGAATTTTGATATGTTTTAAATAGGTTAAAATCCAATCTGCATTTTGTTAGAATATATGACAAATTGGACCAAGCTATATTTCTAACAAAGACAAATCATTATTTCTTCTAGATTTTCCAGAACAAAAATTTTAAAGGAAATTCTAAAAACTTTGAAATAAGATTTAAATTAGATTTGTACAGATTTTCTAGATTTGCCAGAATAATTTTGGGGAATTTTAATCATACTAAATTTGAAGACATATTTCAAAAATATTCTTCGTTGAAAAAACAGAAGCTAAAATGAAGAATGAAATTAAAATGTATTTATTATTCTTTAAATACATTTACTTGAACATTGATTCAAATTGTCAGGAAAGAAGAGGAAGGAATTTAAAAAGTAAAAAGGTATATGTGTTTTAAAATCTTAAAATCATTTTTAAGGTTGTATTTTTTTCTCTAAAACTCTTTCTGAAAGTTATAAGAAGCAAAGTAAAAACATTTGTGAATTTATTTAGATAAGTGAAGACCAAGTCTTTAAAATATTTTCTTGGATTTTCAAATTCTATTTGAGTTTTGTCTCTCATAGAATTAAAAATGTTGAGCAAAGCGAGACCAGCTTGCTAGTAAATAAATACAATTTAAAAAATAGAGGCAGCTTACTGGTAAGTGCTGCTATTTGAGCTATTTTTAGAACAGGCCAGCGGGCTACTCATCTGGTCCTTACGGGCTACCACGTTGGTGACCCCTGCTTTAGAGTAATATGACTTGAGTAAAAAGTCATGGAAATAACGATTTGAGTAAGAAAGTATTCAGTGAAAAAACAACAAGTCTTGTTTAACTGGTGAGTAACTTCTGTTTTATTTAATAGTTATTTTGATGATACTTGCACTTTAACTGCAGTTGGTTTGTTTGTATATGCATGAGAGACACTACTAGTACATGTACTACTAAAAGGCACATTTTACAGTCACTTATGACATGTAAAAAGGGCTAAAGAAAACATCTACAACTGTTTTCTCTCGTTGGATGGAGGTGCAAGTCTTGTAGGCTGAAATGTGAACATTTCTACTGACACAAATGACAGCACATGATATAAATGTTATTGTTCCCAGTTTGTTAGTAAACAATGAAGAGTTATGAAGTCATGCCACTTTTTACAGTGTGTAGTGCAGTCATGTGACTGACAGGCTCTGTTTGATTGGTGAAACAGGGTCATGTGACAAAGCCCACTGGAAGTCGAGCCAAATAAGTACGCCTTTGCAGGCAGTAATCAATAGATTATAAATAAATATAATGGTGATATAAATTAAAGTATTAATTGGAATGTAACTCAATGTAACAAAGTAATAATATCTTTTCTTCGCAAACGTAATAAAGTCGAGGTAAAAAGCATTAAAACTAATCTTAAAGATACAACTGGAAAGTGTTTTTGTATTTTTTGCTGCTGTTCTACACAGAGAAAAAGCGGCTGAAAGACTTTAAAAACTTAAATAAAAGAACAACAAAGTAACTTTTCCTGGAGAGAGAGAGAGATGCATTAAGTTCAGATATAAATCAAAAGGTACTCCTTGATCTCACATGACAATTTGGATTTAGTTATTAGTTTCCTAATTTTCTGTATTATTGCCTGTCTAGCGCTCTGTTCCTTTTTTCCACTTCCGGTTTGTTCTCTCTTCCCAGCACTGGCTTCCTCACCTGACC